>NC_061120.1:36534841-36734507 GCF_002878395.1 Capsicum annuum | reverse complement strand
GAGAGAGAGAGAAAGGGAGAGAGAGAGGGAGGGGGGAGGGGAGTTGGGGGCATACTATTTTGAACTAATTTTGAAAACATAATGTAGTAGTTTCATAAACTATAAATTGAAGAGATGTGAATAATAGAATAATTTTTACAAGAAAAAAAAACATCACAAGTAAACGAAATGGTTTATCATGTTCACTTCATTAAGGAACAAAATGGTAATTAGACTTTTTAAATATAACAATCTAATATTAGACATTTTAAAAGAAATATGATTTATCATGTTCATCATAAAAGACATTACAATCTGAAAGGAAAAATTTAAAAAATTAGTATGAGGATAAAGCAGTAGACTAAAGCTAAAAATAAGATTTTTTTTTTTAAAAAAATATTGGGTAAGAGTTGGTGAGATAAGATTTTTTTTTTTTGAAAAAAGTTAATTTTTTGGGGGGCGGGGGTGAGGGTAGGGGAGGAATGGGGTGGTGGGGTAAAGGTGGGGTGAATGTGAGATTTGTTGGGTGGGTGATTTTGACTTTTGGTATGGTATGAGAGATTTTAATTAAATTAATCAAGAAGATAAAATTATAAGTATAAATAAAATACTTAAAGCTATTAATGATAAAATCAACAATGAAAAAATTATGTACAATAGAATAAAGTCTTAAAATTTAAAAGAAAAAATAAATTGTTTACACTTAGTTTATGAATTCAAAAACTAAATTGTATACGCTTAGTTTTTGAATCTAAAAAATAAATTAAAAATTTGAACTTAGAAGTTTTGTAATTGACACAATTACATACTTTTAGTGTTTGAAATGGAAGGTAAGGAACGTAATTACATATCTTAATTAATTAAATCTCTCTCTCTCTCTCTATATATATATATATATATATATAAATATATATATATATATATATTTATAAATATATATATATATATATATATCGTTGTTGAAATTTGCAATGTAATTGTATATTTTTCAATTTTTTTCTGCATTTCACAAAATAATACAGTAGTTAATTTTTTGTAAAGTAATATAATTTAACATACTCGAATGAGAGATTTCAATATGAAATAATTAAAAATATTAATTTAATATTATTCTTGCATCGCACGGGTACATATACTAGTATAGGGGATCTTTTTATCAACTCCCGCTGCGTTGATATTAAAGTGTCTTAATTTTTCCACTGTTATATAGTTAAACATGGGAAAATATAATTTATCATCTTGAGATTCATTACTATGCTATAGAATCTGCAATAGACTGCTTCCTCTTCGGTATAATTTCTGATTGAATAGCCCAAATATTATTGGTATCAGAACCAAGTTGCTAAATAAATCAAAAAATTAAAATTATATATGAGAAGACCGTATAAAAACATAGAGGCTTTTAGAGAAGTCAACAGAAATCTAAATAGTAACTATTTAGAATATAATCACAACGATATCTAACTTAGAAGCAAAATTAATAGGACATTTAACGTCTAGAAGAAGTAGGTTTATACCACCTAATTATAACAAGATTAGGTTTAGACTACCTAGTTATAACCCATCCTATGGATAAAGAAAAAGCTTTAAAACTTACCAAATTAAAGCAAGAGCTTAACCTCCAAAAGGAACGTTATGCTTACAATTCATTTGCAGGAGTTTACAAAAAGTCATTATTCTTCCAAAAGAAAATTATTTTTGAACTAGAACAGGAAATCTGACACCTAGAGTATAAAGTAGAACACAATTTGTTTAAATGAGTAATAAAGAAATCTTAGAAAAAATAAATGATCTTTTAGATATGCAAAGACATATAGTCCTTAAAGTAAATCTAATAGAAGAGGAAATCAAAATCCTTAAAGATAGCTCACCAGCTAAAATAAACAATTTCATCGAAAAAACAGATAATTTTGATAAAGAATTAGGAAAAAGAGTTAGGAATGAAATCTATACTCCAAGAATTTCCAACAAAGGAATCTATCAGAAAGAAAGTCTTGATGAAAAAATTATAGCCTACTTTCTCAAAAAAAAAAGACAAAGAGAAGAATTAGAAAAATTAGAAGAAATTTCAAAAATTTCTAAAAATGAAGAATTAGAAAAAGTTTCTACTTCTAAAAGCAAGATAGAAGATTTTAAAGAAGTAAAAGAAAATGAATGAACTAGACGAACTAGTCTATGCCCAAGAAGGACTTGATCCTAATGATCTAAACTATCGTATTCATACGAACCATGGGGACATGGGAAGACCTCAAGGAAACTTTAGAAACCCGAAAGAAAAAGGAAGCTCGTTCAATGAGCCAGTACCAAGGAGTAATTTCCTACCTAGATCTAAAAAATGAAAAGATTATAATAGTCAATACCATATAAATTCTAAAGCTAAATTCATGCCAAATAGATTCCCAGTAGGAGACGCTGGATCTACCCAGTTTTTGGATTTAAACTGTAAAAGAGAACCAGGAGAATTTATGAAATTATGGGCCAAAAACCTAGAACTATTCTTCATCTTAGAAAAAAGAACCAATTACAGCAGTGACGAAAAGTACTTGATAGCCACAAACACCTTTACTAGAAAGGTAGACAACTGGTTTAAAGGAATATCAGAGGAAACTGAAAAAATATTCAGATTAGAAGCTATAGAGCAATTTAACAAATCAATTCAAGCGGGAATAGATTACATAGTAAGATATGTAGGAGTTGAATTCCTAGGTATCCAAAGAGATATTTCTAAAGGAAAAAAAAATCAAAGGCTACTAGCCGCGGAATGGCTAGAAAAACTTCAAATTTGTAAAATGAAGTATATTCAAGAATATACTTACGAGTTTGAAACATACTACTACAATTTATTTGATAGTAGTACGAACATGACTCCATACATTGATAAGTATTATCAAAAGCTACCAGGATATTGGGCTAGCTATTTTAGAGAAGAATATGCTAAGAAAGATCAAACACATGACTCTCTAGAAAGAAGGATTGCATTCCTTAATCAAAGACTTAGCCAGCTTTGTATGTTACATAATATGCAAAAAAGCCAAAAGAATTAATACCCAGATTTACTGTGAAGACACAGAAGCAGCATCTCAGTGGGGATGCCACAAAAGAAATCCTTTAAAAAGAAAGAGAAAAACCAAGGGATTAATTAAAACGAAAAATATTTCCAAGAAAAATTATGTACCAAGAAAAAGGTACTTTAAAAAACGAAGAAATTTCAAAAAAAATCTACGGATAAATGCAAATGCTATAATTGTGGAGAAAAAGTCCACAAAAGTAACGAATGTAACAAGAAAAGAGTTAAAATATCTAAAATAGATAGAGAAGAAATTAAGTCAGGCCTAGAGTCAGTTTCGTCTATTAAAAGTGAAGACTTTTATATAGAACTCTATGAAGAATTCTCAGAATCAAGTACTGATTCAAAAGAATAAATCAAGAAATTGAGAACATAGAAGAAACCACTCAGGTTATAGAGGTTGAAGAAGATCAACGAGGATATGCATTAAAAGCAACATTCGATGGAGAATTGCTAAGAAAAATCCAAGGATTAGATTTAATCTTCGAACGGAAGATAGTATATTCAATAGATTCCAAAGAACCTTCTCAAGAAATAAAATCTCCTATCATGAATACCAGGAAATTGAAAAAAGTGATTGAAGTCACTCAAACTACTGGCAGACATAAGCTTAATTTATTAACAAAGCCTATGATCGACCAAATTTTAAGAAAAATTCCAGAAAGGAATAGGAAAAAGATGATTTATGTTCATCTCGGAGAAATCCAAATAATGGTTAAATCTACTTTTAAAGAAGGAATAGACTGTCCCATAGTAATTAACCTTTTAGATGAAAAATTTATTAATACCAATGAAGGGAACCTAGGTATTGTTGAGGTAAATTTGGCTTATACCAAATTATTATTCACCTATTATCCCAGGTATTGTAGATCATTGAAAGATACAAATTTTAGCGAAGCTTTAAGTTTGCACTTTCAGGGAAAAAGAAAAGATTTATTTAAACCAGGTAATCATATTATGAGCATCTATTATCAAGCTCTATATACGGTTACCAATTCAAATTATGGAAATGTCTATAAAAATAAAAGCCTAGTCGAAATTGACCAAGAATGCGCAGGAATAGCCAGAATAGTTGAAGCAAAAATTCAACAATCAAATATTCCTATTGAATATGAAATTCATGTGGGAAAGGCTATAGAAATAGGAAGCTCCACTGCTTCAAATCCAAGACTCTCCATAGAATACGGGAGAAACTCCATACGAAAAGGTAATTCCATGAGGTTTAACAATGAAAACTCTAACAATGTTATAGAAGTTTCAGGAAGATTCTTTAACGAAAGCTACTGGAACAAACAAACAATCCTAATACAGTCAGGATCATCAACAAATCATGTCAAGGAAAGTATACTAAACGAATTAATTAGCTTTCAAGGTAAGCCTTATATTTACAAAACTTTTGAAGGAAATAGCTACGAATGTTCTAAAATGGTAGAATTATCAATACAACTTGGAACAATTAGAATAAGAGTTCTTTGTTATATTAGTAATCATGAAAATGATTACAACATAATTTTAGGAGGAACATTTCTTAATAGCTTGGATCAATATAATATCCAAAAAGAAGGAATCCAAATAAGCTTAGGAGATAAAACTTGTTTTATTCCTAAAATTTAATGCCTAAAGAAACCTCCTTTAGAATATCAGTATTCGTAGAATTTATAGCCTACGAAATAAAACTGACTTCATGCTGTCAAATAGACAATGGCTCCGAAACCAGTTTAGTAAAATCTTTTTTAATAAAAAATTGGGATATTAATAAGGCTAATACACCTCTGTTATCGGTATTACAGGTGATAAAGAAAAATTAACACATTAAAAGGAAAATGTAGAAATAATTTTAGGATCTAAAATTGTTTCTATAAAACATGTTTTTGCATATGATGAACTTGAAACTGATTTATTACTAGGAAATGACTTTATACAACAGTTTCAAAATTATCATCAAACAATATACATGGTTAGTTTTAAAACCCTGTGTAATCAATTTATAAAAATCCCAAGGAAACATAATCCTTATATCTTAATAAAAGAAAAGGAAATTTCTAAAAAGAAATTTTTGGATACCCCTAAAAACTACTCTTGTAAATGTCTCAATCTAGAGAAAATAAAACAAGATTTACATATTTCTTATGGAGAAAACCCATTAGAAAAATGGAATAATAACCATGAAAAAGCAGTCTTAACTCTTAAAGATCCTTGTACCATCATAAGAGTTAAACTAGTGCTTTATAATGAAGAAGATAAAACTGAATATAAAATTCAGATATAAGAACTCCTTAATCTTAAATTAATAAGAGCAAGTAGGAGTCCACACAGCAGTCCTGCATTTATGGTAAGAAACCATGCAGAACCAAAAAATAGGAAAAACTCGAATAATTATAAACTATAAAGAGCTAAATAAAAATTATGTTTTCGATGGATATTTTATCCCAAATAAAAATAATTTAATTAACCTTGCCAAAAGAAAAACCTACTTTTCAAAATTTGATTGTAAATGTGGCTTTTGGCATATTAAACTTTCAGAAGAATCAGTCCCTCTAACAACATTTAGCACTCCTAATGGACATTATGAATGGTTAGTAATGCCATTTGGATTAAAAAATGCACCACAAAATTTTCAACAAAAAATGGATAAAATATTTTTTGAGAAAAATTTCCTAATTGTTTACATAGATGATATTTTGCTATGTTCAGAAAACTACCAATAACACTTAACACATCTGAAAGAATTTTCAAATATTTGTGTTAAAAATGGAATTATTTTAAGCCAAAAGAAGGCCGAAATAAGCAAAAATGAAATAGAATTCTTAGGAATGATAATTTTAAAAAATGGAATAGAATTACAAGCTCATATTTCAAAGAAAATAACCAAATTTTCCGATAAACTAACAACAAAACAAGAAATACAAAAGTTTCTTGGTTGTTTGAATTATGCAGGTGAATTTATTCCAAATCTTGTAAAAAAGAGAAATCCTTTGCAAAAACTCATTCGAAAGTCAAATCGACTTGGATGGACTAATGAACATACTCTTTGTGTTAAAAAATTAAAAGAAGAATGTGCTAAGCTACCAAAGCTTAGATTATCGGAACCAAAAGATAATTTGATTCTATAAATCGATGCCTCCGTCTATCATTGGGGAGCATTATTACAAACAGATTTAAATGAAATCTGTAGGTACACTAGTGGAATATTTAACGAAGCCGAAGTTAATTATTCCACAAATGAAAAGGAATTATTAGCGGTAATAAAAGAAATACGAAAGTTTTTCACATTTCTGTTACCAAAATCATTTGTTGTTAAAACGGACAATACACAAATATCAAGATTCATATTTAATAAACTACCATTAGAATCGCAATACAGAAGGTTACACAAGTTGCAGGTATTATTGTCATTTTATACTTTTAAAATTCAAAATATTAAAGGACCTGACAATATTTTTGAAGATTTTCTTTCAAGAAACGTCCAATATGGACAATAGAACTCAGGTATTGGTCAGCAAAATATAAAAAAAATGAATCACATTGAATAAGCCATAAATGAAAAGAGTAATATGCTATTTGGCATTCGAGATGAACTTGTATCATTTTTTGAAAAGGCAAAGAAATTACAATTTGAATTAAATCGGCTTAACACTGATCAACTTGAAAATATGGCAGAATTCCAACTTCTATGCGAACATCTAGAAACCATACCCAAGGGATGAGAATTTCCTAACAAAGTGGCAGGAGATGTCCCACTAGCACCCAGTGCCAAAAACATCTCGACGGTAAAGTCGGATATGCCGATGGCGGAGTCTTCGGATGAAGCTAAACGCCGAGCACAGGGAAAATTCTCTAATAAAGTGGCAGAAGATGTCTCACTTGCACATAATGCCAAAAACATCTCGACGGTAAATTCGGATATGCCGATGGCGAAGTCTTTGGACAAAGCTAAAAGCCGAGCATAGAGAAATTTCTCTGAAGTAGTGAAATCAGTAAAAACTGAAATAACCTCTGAGAAATCAGAAAAAAAAAAAACTAACTTCTCTTCAGGAAAACAGTTTGCTTCTTTTCAGGTAGGAAAAATCCATCCTAAAGAAGAAGAATATCTGACGTTTACAAAACAAATTTACAATTTTCTAGAAGTCTGTGGAGAAACTTTCAGAGTCATTGAGACAAAAAGTCTATATCCAAGGATTTCCATCTTTCCAAGAGGATCAGCTAGTTTCACAGCCAAATTATTTGAATTCGGTTACTTAGATCGAGTTTATTCTAAATCAGATTTATTTGAATTAGAAGGACTACCAATACATTTGATTAGTTCAATCAGAAATTATGCAGAAGAGGAAGCAGTCTATTGTAGATTCTATAACATAGCAATGGAATTTCAAGATGATCAATTATATTTTCCTGCGTTTAACTATATAATAGTGGAAAAATTAAGAAACTTTAATATCAACACAACGAGAGTTGATAAAAAGATCCCCTATTTTAATAAAAAGTGGATCCAAACCAGATGAGCTTTAGGGATGAAGGCAGTATATCACATCCTTAAAAATAAATATGAAGAAAATTACAAAGTCCTTAACAGAGATACACACTGGATTCTAATGACCAAAGAAAAGTCGAAATCAGTAGTCTTAAGGGACAAAATTACTGAGTTCGAAACACACCAATTTCCAGCTACTCCAGAAACCTGGACTGTGGCATGCAAATTCCTAGAACATGGACATCTCAAAAGAAATGATGGCGATAGCTCATCAATGTCTGAAGAGATGTGATTTACAGCTGTAAAGAAGAACCAATAATGGAACAAAAGACGTAAAGCAAAAGCATTTACGTCCATATAATTGTCGAAACTAGACGATAAAATGATAAAAAAGATTGGACCCCACGATCTAAAAGCAGCCGATCAGGAAGAAGAAGAATCTTATCTCTTATCCTGATAAAGGATTAGAAGAAAAATAAAGACTTTTGAAGGGATGACCCTGAAACAAATAAATATTGTAAACCTACCCCTCCTTGTATCTATGAAAGGAGAGATAGAAATTCATAAAAGGTAGACTACATTTCTCTGAATCTTTCTTTCTTAAAACGTGTTAGGTATCTTTTATATGAGTGAGTAAGAAACACTTCTCCCATCAGAAAAAAGTAACAAATAGTTTGTATGTGAGTATAAGGAAGATCTGACTAAAGATTTTTCCTATGTTGTTATATATTCATGAAATAAAATAAGTTTGTTTGTATACCCTTTGATAATCTTATATGTCGGTGAAAAATGAAGGTTACGATCTTCAACCTCGATGGAGGAAAAACTAAATAGTAGCCTCAGACAGTGAGTCGAAATAGGCTAAATAGTTCTTTATAGTCGGAAGGAGAAATACTGCGGTGTTGATACAACCAATATAAAAGAAAGTCAGAAGATATATATATAAACTCTATCATTCATGAACATATTAGCATAAGAAAAATTTGTCTTCATATCTACCTTATGCACTCATACATATTACATGTTACTAAGTACCTATAGGGAATATTAAATTACGAATTGTTTATACCTATCATCATGAGATGGTACAACCACAACTAAAGAAACTTAGAAGAAGGTTTTGGGAATCCAAAACAATTATAGAAACTCTTAACAAAGACATAACAAAGTTAAGAAAATACAATAAAAAAATTTATCGTTTAAAAAATACTTCAAATAATTCTGAAATCAACAGATTAAAAATAAAATTATTTGATGCTCTGGATAGAGCTTAGAGTTTAAAAGAAACATAGGTTTTACTGTGTCAAAGTTACAAGGTTTTAATAAAGAAATTTATTCTTTATACTGCCTAATGAGTTATTATACTATTTTCTTAGATGAAAAAACATTAATCACTATCTTAAAGGTGAGATTAAATTAAATAAAGATTTACAAGAAAATATTCTTGAAAAAATTATAGATCAGCTTGTTTAAGAACAATAGTCTATTCATGACTAAGCCTGTCAAACGTGCCGGGTTGACCCGGCCCAACCGGCCCAAACCGACCAATTTAATAAAACCGACCCGGTTTGATCCGGTTTGATAAGCCCAAGGGCTTTAGGGTACCGGGCTATTTTTTTTGTTTTGGGCCCGATTAACCCAGCCCGAACCTAACTCGATTAGGGCCCACCGGTTAACCAACCCGGTTTTAATTTTAAAAAAAAAAAAATGGATTTTGGGCCAAACTAGCCGTTGCCCCAACGACTATATAACCGTTTTTGGGTCCAAAGTTTGGGCCCATTAATTAAAAAAAATTACTTTTAAAATTATTTTTTAATCCCAAAAAATTTTCTATAAATACCCTACACTTTCAAATCATTTTTCACATAATTTTTAATTCTCTCAAATCTCATTCTCTTTTAAATTTCAATTCTCAATTCTCAATTCTCAAATAGTTTATAAATTTAATTTTCTAAAGTGCTCACTTAATTTTTTAATTTTGCGATTACAAAGTACGAGTAGAAGTTTCTAAAGTCGCAACCTTCGGATATTTTCAAAATTTGGTATTGTTATTCCATCTTTTACGTTTAATTTTTATTTAGTGTATTAATTGTTGAATATTTAATTTTATTATATTTGTGTATTTTAAATTTTTTTAGTTTAATTTATAGTATGGATAAATTAAGAAACCTCGCTACTAAAGGTGTTAAAATTTTTTGTTCCGGAAGCAGTAGTGGTAGTAAAAAGCGAATTACTAGCGGTAGAGGTAGTCCAAGTAGTAGATATACCCATGTGCCTCCGACACCGCTTAGTCAACCTTTTGAGGAAGAAGTAGGTGTACCTTTAGGTGTAAGTGCTCACGATATGGATTATGTAGAAGCTTAAAAAAAACTACGGTATAGAAGAAGAAAATGAAGTAGAGGCGGTTAATTTAGACGAAGATGATGAAAATATTGGTGAAACACTCGCAGTAGGAAATGTTAACATTAGATCTGAATCAGTTAATCTCCCTTCCCATCCTCCCCGTGCCCCAAGAGCTCATAAAACAACTAGTATTGCATGATAATTTTTTGAACGTATATCAGATACTGAAGTGCAATGCAATATTTGTCAACAAATATATAAGCATAAAAGCGGAGGTAAGTAAGGGGGTACAGGTACGTTAATGAGACATATAGCTGATGCTCACGAAAAAGAGTTAAATATTGGACGAGGTGGTGGGGATGTTGGTAGGCCGACGCAAACTAGAATGGACCCAACAACCGGTCAGGTAACGAAGAAGTATAATAAATTGAGGGACCAGAAAGAAATAGCTAAAATGGTAGCTGTGGGTTGTTTGCCTTTTAGTTTTTCTTCTTCTGATGCCTTTATTCATTATATTCAAGCAATTTATAATCCTATGTTTAATGGTGTTCCTAGAAGTACTTGTCGATCTGATATTTTTAGACTTCATTCACCATATTGCTTTTATTTATCAATATTGTTAAAAAATACTCAATGTAGATTGTCTGTAACTTCTGATCTTGGTCGTGCTGTAAATAAAAATGATTATTTAACCGTTACTTGTCATTGGATGGATAGTAATTTTGTGATGCAAAAACGTATTCTTGCTTTTTTATATGATGAAGATCGTAAACATACTGGAGAGTTTATTGTTGATTCTATTGTTAAAGTTGCTGGATTTTATGGTATCGAAAATAAAATTTTATGTATTGCTTTTGATAATGCTTTTAACAACAAGACTACTATATAAAAAAAAAAATCTAAGCTATCTCCGCCGTTGCCTGAAATTTTTCATATTAAGTGTGCATGTCATATATATAATTTAATTGTAAAAGATGGTCTTGAGTTTTTTTACTTTTATATTGAAAAAATCCGTCTTGCTGTTGATTTTATTCAAGGAAATAATCGAAGAAAAAGAATTAGAGAATTTAAAGTTAAATATTAAGAAAATGGACTTGCACCGATATTGATGCCTGAGGAAATTGATATTAGATGGAATTCTACGTATGATTTTTTAAAAACTTGTTATAAATATAGAGTTCCTATTACACTAGCTTTTAACCAACATTGCGGTTCATTTGCTGATTGTATGCTACGTGATTCTGATTGAGTTCTAATTAATGATCTTATTAAGTTTTTAGAAAAATTTTATGTAACTACAGTTGAATTTTTTTGTGCTTATTATCCTACTGTTTGTAACATTTTGGCATATATAGCTGATATTTCTGATTTGCTCAAAGAATATAAAAATAAAGAAGGATATAAAGAAGTTGTTGGTGCCATGTTTACTAAATTTAAAAATATTTTTTCTCGATTCCCCCTATTTAGTTGGTTGGTGCTATTCTAAATCCGTGCATGAAATATAATACTATGTGCCACTTTAGTACTATTATTTATGCTAACTTAGAAATAAATACTAACAATAATTCTGAACAAGTACAACCTGATTTGTGGACGGCTATGGGTGATGCGAATGAATACATAGAAAAATTATATAATCACTATGCTGATTTATTTGATTTAGCCGTACCTACAAATATCACTCCAACTGTCGCTCCTCATCCTCCCGAGGAGCCATCATCTTCTAAAAGGCCGGCACATAGTGGTTTTCCTGATTCCTTTTATGATTACCTTATTAGAACAGTGTTGATGACAGAGCTTACACATCAACTTATCAGAAAAAGCTAAATTATTATCTTTGGTCGCCGCCAGAGGATCACAGACGATGGATCAACACGTTGGATTGGTGAAGGAGTAATGAAACACAATATCCTGTACTTTTAAGATTAGCTAGAGATATCTTGAATGTTCCAATGTCAACCATTGCATCAAAGAGCGTCTTTAGTCAGGGACGACAGCAACTTGGAGACAACCGACACTCATTGGGATGCAATGTAATGAATGTTCTAGTTTGCTTCAGAGATTGGATTAGAGCGGAAATAAGAAACCAAAGAATGGAACTGGAGCCGAACGATGAGCTGAAACTTGAAAAATTATGTCTTCACGGGAGAACTCAGCAGAATCAAGTCCAATGCATGGTTTTGCCCCTGTTGACTTTGACTATCCTATGCAAGTTCCCGTTAATATTAACATGAATGGGTTGGAAAAAATGATGCATAATTTGAAGATTTTTCATTCATGTAAATTATAAATTTTGGATCATTTCCCAATCAATAAAATTCAACATTCATTCAATCCTTAGTCCTTACTTTGTAATTTTTTTCATTTAATGATTTAAATTGAATTTCTATTTTAAATTAAAAACTTACTTCTAATATATTATTAATTTACTACCAAGTATTATTAATTATTATATTAAGTAGCATATGTTTTGTATATTTGTGTATATATCTTCTATAGATGTGTATATTTAATGTATACATGTGTATATATTTTATAAATTGTATATATATTGTAGTGTATAAATATATTGTAGTATATGTTTTATTTAAAGTAGTACATATATATTGAATGGTGCGTATATGTGTGTATATATCTTCTATAGACGTGTATATCTAACGTATACATGTGTATATGTTTTATAAATTAGTATATAACTATGTATATATATATTGTAATGTACATATATTGTAGTATATTTTATTAAAAGTAGTACATATACATTGAATGGTGCGTATATGTGTGTATATATATCTTCTATAGACATGTATATTTAACGTATACATGTGTATATGTTTTATAAATTAGTATATAACTATATATATATATATATATATATATATATATATATATATATATATATATATATATATACACACACACACATATATTGTAATGTATATATATTGTAGTATATTTTATTTAAGGTAGTACATATACATTGAATGGAGCGTATATATGTTTACATATCTTCTATAGACGTGTATATTTAACGTATACATGTGTATATGTTTTATAAATTAGTATATAACTATATATATATATATATATATATATATTGTAATGTATACATATATATTGTAGTATATTTTATTTAAAGTAGTACATATATATTGAACGGTGGGTATATGTGTGTATATATCTTCTATAGACATGTATATTTAACGTATACATGTGTATATATTTTATAAATTAGAATATAACTATATATATATATGTATATATATTTTAATGTGTATATATATTGTAGTATATTTTATTTAAAGTAGTACATATACATTGAATGGTGCGTATATGTGTATATATATCTTCTATAAACGTGTATATTTAACGTATACATGTGTATATATTTTATAAATTAGTATATAACTATAAATATATATATATATATATATATATATTGTAATGTATATATTGTAATATATTTTATTTAAACTTTAAAGTAGTAATATACATTGAATGGTGCGTATATATGTGTATATATTTTTTAGATTCTAATGTAGTATATACTATATATATATATAGTGTATATACATTATTTAACGTATTTAAAATGTTTATAGGTGGGTATATATAGTGTATATTGAAAAAAGTTCTTATTTTTATTTTTGACTGGATTTGACCGAATTTTAACCGGGTTTAGATGGGTTTGACTGGGTTGGGTTAAGTGGGCCGGGTTAGGGTTGTTTTTAAAAATTTTACCGTTGAGCCTGGCCTACTTAACCCCAACCCGGATAATTTTAACGGGCTGGTTTCGGGTTGACTTGGCCCGGCCCACTTAACACCCTTATTCATGACTATTCATATGTGGATAGTGATGATGATCCATACTATTGGTATCATGATGGTTATTCAGTGATTAAGTGAATTAAAATTTCGCATGTTACCCTGTTTGCGAATAGCCCAATTATTATTGGTTTAAAGGAATATCAAAGGAAACTGAAAAATATTTAGATTAGAAGCTGTAGAGCAATTTAACAAATCAATTCAAGTTTTTTTTTTAAGTAATTTATTTACGTGGCTTTGATCATCATGTGTATTGTATTCTTTTATAGTGAGAGTGGTATAATATTTTTGGGTGATATAAAATTTATTTTAAAGTTATTAAGGGTACTGTGTAGTTTACGATATAAAATAAGTTATGTGGACTAAGGTTGTGTTTGTTTTTAATAAGATTCAGACGTCTGAATTTTAATGCACACCTGAATGATTAAGATGTTGTCTCTAGATCTGAAAACTGAATGATTAAGATTGTTTGTTTTTCAACATCTGAATTTGTAAAAAAAAATTTATTTGTATATATAATAAAATATAAAATACAATTCAAATAAAAAAATAGTTATATATTATTAGAAAAGTATGTAATTTAATACAACAAAATTATTATTTGATTGAGAAAAGTTATTTATATTTGTTAGTGATAGTGGAGATAGTTTATAATGGTGGTTGCGGTGACAATGATTGATGTTAGTGATTAATAATGTTGGTGGTGATAGTTGTGATGGTTGGTATTGTAGTGACTGTTATAATGGTGGCGATTGATGGTGGTGGTTGTAATGTGACGTTGCTTAATGTTAGTAGTTTGAGGTGTTGATTGTGTTGGTTGAAACATTAATGCATGATGGTTGACAATGTGTCAGTGCTAGTTGTAGATGTTGTTTGTTGTGATGGTGGAGATGATTAACAGTAGAGATAAATTGTAGCGATGGTAGTGGTTGAAGTGGTAATAGAGATGGCTTTACTAGTGATAATGGTGGTGGTGGCCGAAGACTGTGTGGAGGTTGTGATGTATTAAGGGTAGTTAGTGGTAGTGCTAATTGTGATAGATGAGTTGGTCGGTAGTGGTTGATGATGGTGGTGCTGTTGACGGAGATGGTAGCAGTGAATATAATTTGAATAATAAATATAGTAAGTATGGTAGCAGTTGACAATAGTGGTTGGTTGCGATATTTGTTGTCGATGGTGGTTGTGATGGTAGAGGTAGTTGGTGGTGGTAGTTTATAATGGTGGCGATGGTTAGTGATGGTTAGTGGTGGTGACTGTTGATTATGAATAAAGTGGTGAATATTATCCAACACTGGAATATCTCTTCAAACCTATTAAGACTTGGTTCTAAAAATGACCTTTTGGACCCCTGTACTATGTTGGTTTTGTAAGTTAGACACTTCTACTTGCATGTTTGTCATCTGGATCCTTGAACCCACTAAAAAGTAATATTTTAAACCCTTTTTTGGTAAGTGTAACACACTCTCCCCCACGTCAGCTGCCATGTCTGTCACGCTTGCCACGTCTGCCACGTCATTTAAAAAAAATAATAATAAAAAAAGTATTACATTAAATTCCAAGTCATTTTTAAAATGCCACATAACAAATTAAATATTAAAATTAATTTAATTAAATAATAAAAATTTATAAATTGTAGAAAAATTTGAATAGTCATGTTTTTATTTTTGCTCATAAATTAAACATCAAATCCATTCCAAATAATTAAAATTCTTCTCCAACTAATTTAAATTTTTAACTATAAATTCATATATACAAACATAATAAATTTTTTATTTATATATTTGAATATTTTTAACAAATTCACAAAAAGATTAATTTTTTTCAAGCGAAATTCACTAATTTTTTCAATATTTAGTATCACTCACTTTAAATTTAAATTTAAATTTTAATCCCCCAAAAAATAAAAAGATTTCAAATTTAAATTTTAATTAAAAAAGAATTGAATTGAGAGGAAAAATTAAAATAAAAAATAAAAAGTGAACGTGGAGGGGAGGCTGAAAGAGTGTTGGGGTAGGGTGTAGGGGCTGGGGGTGGGGTGGGGATGAGGTTGGGAAAGGTATAGGGGCTGAGGGTGGGGTGGGAAGGGGTTGGACGAGGTTGGTGAGGTGTGGAGGGTAAGTACGGGTTTGGGGTGGAGGGGCTGGGGGTGGTGGTGGGGTGGGATAGGGCTGGGTAGGGTGTGAGGGGTGGGGACGGGCTGGGGTGGGGAAGGTCTAGACGGGTGTTGGGGTGGGGTAAGGGGCTGGGGGTGGGGTGGGACGAGGCTGGGTGGGGTGTGGGGGTGGGGATGGGCTGAGGTGAGGTGGGAAGTGAAAAAAAAATATATTTTTTAAATTTTTGAAATGATTTTTTAATTTTTTAAAATATTTTTAAATTTAAAAAGATGGAGGAAAAAAAGAACTTTTTTTTTA
This sequence comes from Capsicum annuum, assembly GCF_002878395.1. NCBI lineage: Eukaryota > Viridiplantae > Streptophyta > Magnoliopsida > Solanales > Solanaceae > Capsicum > Capsicum annuum. The sequence continues at coordinate 36,718,411 of NC_061120.1, read as the reverse complement.
ATTTTAATATTATTTTTATTTTTTAATTATTTTAATGTAAAATTGGTTAAAAATTGATGCACCCTTAGGCAAGTGATTATACTCTCTTTGTCCTAGTCACCATGACCTTGCCACATAAAACGAGGTCAACGGTCAAAGAATGCGAAAATGTTATTTTTGATGAATTCAAGGGTCCAAATAATAAATATATAAATAAAAATATTCAACTTATAGAACTGACATAGTAAAAAAATTTAGAACATCATTTTACCAAATCTAAAATCTTAATAAAAAATAAATACACTTAATATAATAATTTGTTAACTATTCAGATTCAGATTTATCTATTAAGTACAAATGAGGCTAAGTCTCCTGTCCCTCGATCTTTTCTTCCGCCATTAACAATCATCAACTACCCATCTTCTCTCCCTCTAATCTCGTTTTTCGCCGCCTCTCTTTTTCCTCTTATCAAAACGCGCCATTTCTCAAACTTTTAACTTTTTAATACTTTTTTCCAAATATCTCCCAAAAATAACCAATTATTTTTCTTCTTATTGATGCTGCAGCTTATTCCAGTTATTTGTTGAATCAATCAAATTAATGGCTGTTGCAAAACGTGTGGTTCAATTAGGTGCTAATTGTGGGATTATATTTTCTAAATGCCAAGGGATTAATAATTCTGCATCTAAAGTTTTTAGTGCTGCTTTGTTGATTGATAGATCACAATCCAACGGTGTTGGTGGTGGTGGTTCAGTTAATTTTTACAGTTCGGTGTCCGATAAATCCTCTTTTAACAAGTTTGATTATAGGCAAATCTCACAGGTCGCTAAACCTAATGGCAAGCGTGCCTTTCTTGTTGATACATTAGCTCTGGTAATTGTTGTTTCTTCACCTTCTTTTTTACCTTTCAGATTTTGAGATTCTCTATTTTTTACCGTAATCTTTTCACACGTATTATAGATATTTTGAATGGTTGATTATTGTTGAAAGCAACTGACTTTGAATAGAAAACCAAACTTAAGTTTTACAGCCAAATATATAAATGATACATGTGTAGTGATTGAATCTATTCAGGTTATCTCATTGATAACTATCAAGAGTATCCTAAGTGAAATACAACACCTTAAGTCTTTATCCGAACAGTCCCCCGCAAGTGTAGCTGTGGGTCAACCACTGCAAGCTTGTCTTGAAGAAATTGGAAGCTTCTGCTTGATAAGCTCTTAGTAAGAACATCGGCCACTTGGTCGATTGAGTTGATGAAACGAACCTCCAAGTCTTTAGAAGCCACCTTTTCTCCTACGAAGTGAAAATCCAATTCAATATGCTTAGTTCTAGCATGAAATATTGGATTGGTAGTGTGATAAGTAGTAGACATATTATCACACCAAGTTTAGGAGCATTCGGAAGTGGAAAACCCAATTCTCTAAGGAGATGTTGAAGCCAAGTCAATTCAGCAGTTGCAGCAGCAAGACCTCTATATTCAGATTCAGTGCTAGATCTAGCAACAACCCGTTGCTTTTTGGATGCCCAAGAGATTAAATTAGGACCCAAGAAAATACAGTAACCATGAGTCGATCTCCTATCATCAGGACAACCAGCCCAATCCGCATCAGAGAAGCCATTTAGAACCATCTTAGAAGAGGGATAAAAAGTAAGATCAAACTGCAAGGTACCCTTGATATACCTTAGAAGCCGCAAGTGAATATCTCTTGGATCAGACATAAATTGACAAAGTTTGTTGACAACAAAGGAAACATCAGGTCACGTGATTGTGATACATTGTAACGCACCGGCTATGCTCTTATACAATGCTGGATTAGAGAATGAAGGGCTGCCATGTTGAGATAATTGCTGACCACTTGTCAATTATCATAGGAGTTGAAATAGGTTTGGCTCCATCCATTGAGGCCCTCGAAAGTAGATCACAGATATATCTGGACCGACTCAAAATTAGTCCAGAAGAGCTTGACCTCTATGCCCCAAAAAAGTATTGTAATGGTCCAAGGTCCTTGGGAGCAAAGGCAGAAGATTGGTGAGCAATAAGATTAGAAATGAACTCATTGGAGCTACCTGTGATAATAAGATCATTAACATGAATGAGCACAATTGTAAGATGACCACTGCATATATGAATAAATAAGGAAGTGTCCGACTTGGATGCAACAAAACAAACCTCAAAAAAAGAGGAACTAAGTCTCCCAAACCATGCTTTTGGGGCTTGTTTGAGTCTATGTTGCTCGGACTCTATTGTTTTGCCGCCGAACCTGTCTCGACATGAGACTGAGGCAGGGACGGGTGCTTTCGCCGTCTCCGATTCGGGAAAACGATTTCGAAGACGTTGACCAAACTAAAGAAGAAATTTGAGGGGAAGCATCGAATAATTAACCGGCGACTTACCTGAAAAAGTCCCGACCAGCGGCCACCAGAACAGAGATGGCGTTGTCGATGTGCCGTCGCCGGAAATCATCGACGCCATCACCGAAAATCATCGTCGCAGTCGTCGTGCCACCTCAGTCGTCGTCAGTCATCCGTTTCTCCCACCTCAGTCGTCGGCGGCGTTTGACACAGTGACAAGTCTTTTTTTTGGTCAAAGTGACGAATTTTATTTGTTTGTGTTGTTAATAATACATATTAATATTAAAATGTTAACAACAGATATATTTTTTAATAAAAAGTAAAAACACTTGTATACTTTGACAGCACTATGTCGGTCAGTATACTTACTTTGACAGCATTAGTTTAAATTCTTAATTATACTTATTTTTGTTCTGTTCGTTTTGAATTGATGTCTCAAGTTGGGATGTTTTCTTGTGTTTGTTTAATAAAGTATTTTTAGAATATTTTTATAACTCTATATTTATAATATTTATTTTTTTAGCCGAATCCCCGCACCTGTATCCACACTCAGATTCGCACCTCCAAATCTTAAAATTTATAGTTTGACGAATTTGACTCTCGGATCCGCACCCGTCTCGGATACCCGCACCTTAGTTTGAGCAACTTAGGTTTGAGTCTATATAAGGCTTTGTGGAGACGACATACATGATTAGGATACTTAGGATCCATAAAACCTGTAGGTTGAGTCATATAAACCTCTTCATATAAACATCCATGGAGAAAAGCATTTTTGACGTCAAGTTGTTGAAGAGACCATCCCCTTGATAGAACCAATGATATAACAACTCGAATAGTAGTCGGCGTTACAATCAGACTAAATGTATCATGATAGTCAACTCCAGCTTCTTGACTAAACCCCTTAGCGACGAGTCTTGCCTTGTAGTGCTCAACTGAACCATCTGGACTAAGCTACGAGTTGTAAATCCATTTGCATCCCACAATATTTTTGGCAGTGAAGGAGGGAACTAAGGACCAAGTACCATTCTGAAGGGCATTATACTCCTCTTGCATGGCTTGCCTCCAATTCACATCCTTTTTGGTTTGAGAGAAACAAGTAGGTTTGATAGGAAGGGATAGGAGGGAGTGGGTACTTGGAGGCCGAGTTAGCTTGATATGATGTGCTCTTGGCCTTAGCTCTAGTGATCATAGGATGTGGAACAAAAGAAGCACTTGGCGATGAAGTAACTACTGGAGGTGAAGAATTAATATGTACATTACACGGTTGCTGTACATCATGAGAGGAAGCAATATTACGAGTAACTTGCGGTGGAGAAGAAAAACTACTACAAGGTGCAACAACTGGTAACGAAGGAGGAAGTGAAGAAGCAGACGGCAAGGTCGGGGACGACAAAGATGGGGACGGCTGGACAACAACCTTGAAGGGAAAAATATCTCATCAAAAATCACGTCTTGATATGCATAATCTATTAGTAGGAATGTGCAGACATTTTTATCCCTTGCGATGAGCACTATATCCCAAGAAAACACATTGGAGAGTCCAAAATTCTAATTTGTTAGAGTTTTATGGTCTCAAATATGGGAAGCAAGCACAACCAAACACCCTTGAGAATTTGTAATCTGGAAATTTTCCAAATAACTTATCAAAAGGAGAAGTATTATCTAAGACCCGAGTAGGTAGTCTATTGATAAGATAAATGGCAAATCAGAATGCATCATCCCATAGTTCAAAAGGCAACGGAGCATGAGCTAACATAGTTAAACCCGGTTCAACTATGTGACGATGTTTGCGGTTAGCAGTGCCATTTTGTTCTTGTGTGTGGAGACATGAAAGTTGATGAAAAATGCCATGTTGAGCAAAAAAAGTAGAAAGCTTTCTGGATTCCCCAACCCAATCAGACTACAGTACCTTTATTTTCCTCTCAAAATAGTTTTCTACTTGTGATTTAAACTTCAAAAATATGGAATAGACTTCACTTTTGGAAATCATGGGAAATAACCAAGTGTACTTACTGTAATCATCAACAAAATAACGAAATTTATTATTTGCAAGATAAGGAGCCGATCCCCATACTTGACTTTAAGGAGAGTAGAATCTGAGGTTGCACATTTGTTGATCTAAGATAAAATGTCGAAGGTACTTGGAGTTTATACAATCCATGCTCAAGTTTCCCCGCAAATTAGTTTTCCCGTTTCCCGATCCCTCACAAGAAAAACACGGGGTGAAATTCAAAGTACACATTATTGTTAGATGTAAATTGAGTAACACTAAGTAGATTCTTAGTTATAGCCGAAACATGTAACACGTTTCTTAAACATAATGGACGAGGAAAACAAGGTAAAATTGAATCACCAATATGTTTGATAGATAAACCTTTACCATTTCCAACAATGATCTGATCAACCCCACCATATTCTCCTTGAACGTTTATGTTTTGCAAGTCTTTAGTTACATGGTTTGTTGCTCCAGAATCAGGATACCACGCTGGATCAGTAATAGAGGATGGTTGAGCCAACAATGCTGCCATTTGATTCTTTGAATTTGCCTGGTAAGCATGATCAAAACGATGGTAACAATTAATTGCTGAATGGCCAAACCTGTTACAAACTTGACATTGCACTGAACCACCGGATTGCTGATTAAAATTCTAATGTTGGGTCGTGTTATAACGACCTTCGCGACCACGTCCCCTGCCATTTTTATTGTGGAAATTGTTTAGAGACTTCTTGTTGGTGCCATCATTTTTGGAACCATTGTGGAAATTGCTAGTGTTAGGATTTCGGGCAGCAAGATTAACTCGAGCCAAGTTTTGCTCAACAACTTGCATTTGTTCAAGCCTATATTCATGGCTAAGCAAGAGACCATGAAGGTCTGTAAGTGTAATGAGTTCTGATCTAGCAGTCACAGACACCACTAATGCATCATAGTCCGGACCAAGACCTCCAAGAATATGAAGAATTAAATCATCTTTTTAAATAGGATGTGCAGCAACAGCTAAGTTATCAGCAAAAGGCTTCATTTTTTGAAGATAATCAACCATAGACATGGCTCCTTTCTTGGTTGTATGCAGTTGTAGGCTTAATTGCATGATTCTTGCGCGAGATTGTGAAGCATACATATGCTCTAATGATTGCCAGACACCTCTAGCAGTAGTACACCCAACAACTTGAGCCAATACTCTTTTAGTTAAGGATGACAAAATCCAACTTTGAAGTAACTGATCCTGTTTTAACCAAGCCAAATATGCAGGATTCAGAATAGCTTCTGCCTTATCCGAATTCGTGTCGCTCGATGAGCTTGCAGTGAATTTGGGAGGGCACAACAATGATCCATTTACGTAGCCTTCCAAGTCATGACCACTTAAAGCAGGAAGGATTTGACACAAAATTGTGACGATCCAACTTGATTAAGTTAGAAGGACAGAAAAAATTATTATTTGATGACTTATTTGAATTGGATAGGCTAGTGATTGAAGGAGGGGCCATGGTGATTAGATGTGAGTCTTGTGTATGCCCTGATACCATGAAAGCAATTGACTTTGAATAGAAAACCAAACTTACAATTACTGAAGCCAAATATATATACACGATACATGTGTAGTGATTAAATCTATTGAGGTTATCTAATTGATAACTATCAAGAGTTTCCTAAGTGAAATACAACACTTTAATTCTTTATCCGAACAATTGTAATATATAGTACTTTTTATGCAATTTCTAACTATATAAATTTTATTTTAAAAAATTTGAAGATTCCATGTTCAAATTCATGGTCAAACATAACACATTGTTTGGATGGTGATTTTTAACACATTGTTTGGATGGTGATTTTCCATTGTATGATAGAGTATGATTGCCAAGAGAACCATGTTTGTTTTGATTGTTTTTTACAATGTATGATATGATATTGTTTAATTTCATGGTTTGGTAATCATCACTTTATGTAATCACCGATTTGATGGTATTTTTATTTGCTTATTATTTTTTTCAATTATATTCTTATTTGATATTATATAATTTTATTTTATCCTTTACCTTATATTATTTAACTCCACCTTCTACCCAACCTCCATGTCAAGAGCCAATCCCTTCTTTATCCCGCTCAAAAAAATTATTTTTTAAATTTCTTTTTTTAGAAAGTTTTAAACTTTTTCCTTATCCTACCCTGACCCTGACTCACCCCTTACCATTTTTTTTAAAAGTTTTATATTTTAAAATGAATTTAAAACTTTTTCTTACTCCACCCTCACCTACCCTTACCCCTTTCCCACCACTCACTAGCCCCTCTCCCGATATAATATTTTTATTTTTAGAAAGTTTTTTTAAAAAATTCTTACCCCACCACCATTTCCTACCAGCCCCCTTCCTCATGCCCCCCCCCCCCCCAAAAAAAAAAAATAATTTTTAATTTATTTTATAAAAAATTCAAAACTTTTTTCTTATCTCACCCCTACCCCTACCCTCGATCCCCTACTCCACCATCCCATCCCCAAATATTTCTTTAATAAAAAATTCATAATTTTTTTCTTACCCCACCCCCTCATCCTATTCGTCCTTATTTTTTGTGTTAAATATATACAAATATTTTTAGAAAATATTTTTCTATTTGCGTAACGAACACAAGAAAATAAGTAAGAAATAATTTGTTTTCCTAGAATTTTTTTTTTTTGTATTCCTTACCAAACACATCCCGTAGCATACACAAAAAATGCATTCAAACGTTGTACTTGTTGTTGGTGGTCACGTTTCAAAACACCAAAAGGAAATGAAATTTATTACTATAAAAAATGAATCCGATTACATTTATTTTGATCTACTTTTGTATTGATTTTGTTAAAATTTACATGAAAGTAACAACTTAATATATTTATATGGCATAATTTGTGACAAATTAGCAGGAACAAAATTATTTTATTAGCAATGATTGATAAATTTAACATTTATAATAATTAAGGACATTTTAGTAAACTTATCAGTTACGATATAGTACCATACCGTCAAACCAAACAATAAAACTGTTATTAAGCAGTAGTGAATAATACAGTTCACCCAAATATTGTATTGTACTATATTGTACAGTACAATACCATACAGTACCGTACATTATGAAACCATGACAAACCACCATCCAAACAAATTGTAAATTGTTTAACTCTGACATGAATGGTCCCACATAAAATGGGACATGGGGACTATTTATTATTTGTTGTATTGCAATGAAATGATCCCAACTAATTATGGATGAAGCATGTTGAGTATTGATATTGATAATCTGTTGTGTTGGTAACTATGAAGTTTATAAAGGAGATGGAGAAAGCCTTGTTTCCCTTGTCTTTCTAAATTTAGGAGGAATGCAAGTAGATGCATATTCTTTTCGTCTCCAGTTAGTTGTGTTTTGCTTCAAAGTCTAGATTCTTTATCATTTTTCGTGTTGCAGCAGAGGATTCTGATTTTATTGATATTTTTATATTGGATTTCTAAGCAATTGCTTTTTAGAAGTTTAAGGAAAGAATTTCCAAAAGTCAGATGTTTGGATGGAAAATAACAACATACCAAGTATAGTCCCACAAAGGAATATGAGGAGTGTAGAGTGTATGTAGACCTTATCCCTATCACAAAGACAGAGATGATGTTTTTGATCAACCCTCGGCTCGAGGAAAAATCATTCAAAGCACTCCAGAAAAAGAAGTAACAGAACTAGAAGAAATAGTAGATAGTATTTCTATAATAAAATAATATAATAGTTGAAATACGAGCAACAACAAATAATAACAAAGAGTGAAGGACAAAAAACTGCTGTAGCAATACTACGACTGCTAGTATAGATGAATAACAAGACAACATACTGCTACATTCTAACCTTCTACTCTAATTTTCGTCCTCCACAATCTCTTATTTTAAGTCATATTCTTGGTAAGTTGCGTCATGTCCTGTCTAATTACCTCTGATACTTCTTTAGTCTACCTCTACCTCTCTTGAAATCATCCATAGCCATTTTCCACACCTCTGCTCTGGGGTATTCGGACATCTCCTCCATATACCCAAACCATCTCAATCTTGCATCCTGCATTCTTGTCCTCCCTCTGTCGATGCCCCCCCCCCCCCCCCCCCCTCCAAAAAAAAAAAAACCATATCTCAAATATCCTTATTTTTAATCCAATCTCTCCTAGTAAGTGCATACATCCATAACATACTCATTTCTGCAACTTGTTTTTTTGATAATCGTGGTATTCAGGCCATCTTTCACACCTCGACTAAATCCACGAGATACCTGCCACCTCCCACCAACAACAGATACCGAGTAACTTTGTCCACCAAGGCTAGGACAAATGGGAAGTATCACCTAGTGTTTTTTTGTCTCTGCTGGTATTTTAAACATATTTAAACATGAGACCTCAGGTTCTCAATTCACTTCATTGACCACTAGGTCAGACTCGGTGCCCTCATTTTTGCAACTTTCAACCTCTGAATGTGAAAATTCTTGATTGGCCAACACTCCCCCATACAACACATAAAAACAAGATGAAATCAAATTGCATTGGCCTTAATGTGAGCATTCTTGACTAGCCAACACTCCGCCATACAACATACAAAATTAAGATGAAATCAAATTGCATTGGCCTTGGGGAACCTAAAACCAGTAAAAAAAATTGTATTCACTCCAAAGACCTGTTTTATTTTTGTTTAATCATATGAACTCATAACTTATTTCCATGTTGGTCTTTAACCTTGAATTTGTGCCTAGGACTACTGAAATGTTGCAGGTCGAAGGGTTATGTGATGCTTGCCAAACCCAATAAAGCAATTAAGTGTTGGTATGATCGACTTGGGACTACGGACTTTTTCTATAAGTGGGATTGGGTGATTTTCTTTTTTTACAACTAGTATGATTAAGTGGGATTGGGGGAGTTTCAGGGTGACTTCTTCAAAAATTTTCTTTTCTTTTCAATTGTTTAATTTCAGTCTTTTCTTCCTGAAAGAGGAATGCTTCATCTTCCCACCAAAGATTACTTGAATTTGAATCTTGATCTATTTGATGTTGTTCCTTTTAATCATAGTCAGAGTAGTTTTTTTGTCATTCTCAAAACCAATACCTTCAAAATGAAGCTAAAAACAAATAGAAAAGCCACTAAACTTATGGTTCTTTTTGAGTTTGTGTATTTGCTACTATCCATGTCGCCGTAAACTAGGACACTTTGCAAGGCTAGAGCCTCTCCTGATTTGTTTTTGTTGATATGAATTATATATATTTAGAGATCTGGTTTGCTAACAGGTTAGGAGATTAGAAGCACGAGGTGTACCATCAGAACAAGCAGAAGCAATAACATCTGCTATCACTGAAGTTTTGAATGATAGCTTGGAAAATGTAGCTCTTTCTTTTGTTTCGCGAGCTGAAATGCAGAAAGTAAGACTTTACACAAGATCTTATGTTGTAAACAATATGCCCATCTCCACTATGTTGAATAATTATTTTGTGCATTTTTGCTTATGTAGTCTGAGATGGTTCAAGAAGCCAGCCTTTCCAAGTTTAAGTCTGAAGTACAAAGCTCTCAGGTACAAAATTGTCATGAAGCTGTGTTAGTTGTGCGTCTAGGTATTCTCTGTCTTGTGCAAGGGGGAGGTAATGTATTTCTTCTGGTTATGTGTTATTAGCTTGCCCTTAGTCACATCTGCTATATGTGATTTTCTCTGCCAAGTTAGACGAGTAAGCTCGCTGGGTACACTGTTATATATAGTCGTGGAACATATTCATGCTGTTGTTCCAGTTATTTGTTCAACATAATGAAAAAAATAGAAGCATATTGAAGCTGTTCTTAAGACCTATATTGCTTAGCCATCCAGTGGTGCTTTGACTTTTATTTAAAAGTTTTAGATGGAAGCTGTTGTTAAGACCTTTATCACTTAGCAATCCATTGGTGACTTTTATTAATGAGTTTGTAGATGGAGACATGATAATGCATACCAGTGATATTTTTTTCTTCAGTGATGTTAAATGTGAGGTAGATAACTTCAGTAGGAAAAGCTTTAGTTTGTTGTGACTTGTGAAAGGATATGAAACTGTTGTTGAATTCATGAAGGTTAATTATCAAAATTAATAAAGAAAAGAAAAAAAAAAAAACAGGATACAAAATTGAGGTCAGCTCATGGTGCAAAAAACGTGGCATAATGGGGAAGAGGATAAGCTATGTATTTTTATTGTCATCATATGACAAGTATAATGGATATTGGTTAATTCTTCTACCTCCCACATCAGGATGTTAGGGGAGATTCTCTCTGTTATTGTATTGAGTTTGATGTGCCTTGGCTTCTGAAGTAAATTCACCTAATTGGTTTCACTTTAAACCTGTACGTCTTTTCCTAGATTCTTTTTGGGTTTTCTTTCCTTTGTGTGTGTGTGTGTGGGTGTGGGTGGGGGTGAGGGTGGGGGTGGGGTGGGGTGGGGGGTTCGGTTTACAGACCAATCTAAATCACTGCACCTTTGATCTATTGATTAAGAATTACTAGTATAGTTGCGGCTTGGCTGGATTTATGGTTTTCTTATCATTTCTTGCAGAAATTATGGTTCATGAAGATTTCTCACTTTCATTTGCCCACCTAAATAAGGCAGCTCATTGAACCAAATTAAAAAAATGAAATTTCGTTAATTCACATGCCCAGGTAATATAAGTATCACCTGATCTGTGTATTTCTTGATCTCCGTTATTGGGACATTAAAATTCAAATCAGCTGATGCTGAAATTGTTAAAGCTTAGTAGAATAATACCGGTAATTGCTTGAATATTTTTAAATGTCCTTCTGGTTAGAGTGGAGAAGGGTTTCTTCCAAATTTGACATTTATAGGTTTGAAATATTACAATTTCAAAAGGCAATTAAGTCGACCCTTCATCCTTCTGTGTTGGATTAAGAAGTATTCATTACAGTATGCACCAGATTCCTTTCAGTAAAGAGGTTGTGCTAGAAGTTGATTGAAAATGGACACATTTATCATTTTCACAAACTAGGCATGAATCATATGAACATTTACTTCTTCCATAAGTAAATCTCGTTAGGAGCAAGAGTAAGAGACTGTGATTTAATATGGATTCTTTCTAGTCTGTTTTGTGATGATTTACTGAAGAAGCTTGTTCTTTCATAAGTAAATCCCATTAGGAGAAAGAGTAAGAGACTGTAATTTAATGTGGATTCTTTCAAATTCTGTTTTATGATGATTTACCAAAGAAGATTTATTGTGTAACATTCCATAACGTCCTACAATTTTGCCGCTGTTTGCTTAAAAAGAGCATAACTCTTATCATCAGAGATATTTCTTCTTTTAATTGAGGAGGTTATTCCCTTTCAAGATGCAGGGGCGGAGCTAGCTCTTTGGTCCCCCTTCGATGGAAAATATATTATTTATACATGATTAAAGTTAATTTTTATGTATCTATAGTAGTTGTTGAACCCCCTTCACTATGTTTTCTTCAAATATTGAACCCCCTTAGTTGAAATCCCGACTCCGCCTTTGCCAAGAAGCAACGTCAAGCAGATTCATATGGGTGCTTGAAAATGGAGACATCAAATCAGTGATATACGTTTTGGCTATACTGCCATTTAAGTAGAATTGTAATACAGACTCATTTCTCTTAGTGGACAATGGTGGATGGGTCCAGTAACGTGGATGTGGAGAAACTGTTCTTCAGTTACAATCTTGTTCAGTTCTTGAAAGATGATAAAGATGTCAGCTTCTTGAAACAGTGTATAGAGCAATCTAAAGCCCTTCCATCACAGTGCCACTTTGAGTATCAGGCCCTTCAGAGTTCCATTCAAGATTATTGAAGGAAAGATAAATGCATGCAAGCAGAGAACAGCAGAAGTTGCTGCAGATGCTTAAATAGATAAGCTGCAGAAATAGTTGGAACAAGAGATCCAGAGTGCTACTGCTAAGAGAAGAGCTTAGAGTTATACCTATGAGATCAATGATTTAGATCGTCAAAGAGCCTCTATTAAGGAGCAAAGGCAATTGCTAAAGAAACTTGAAAAAGATCAGCTTCAAGTAGAGATGAATCTATCGTTGTGTTGCCCTATTACAAGTATCATCCTCTACTTTGGATAATCAATCAAAAATATCAGGCTATATTGTAGAGAGAGATAAGGTGTTGAAAATTTTAAGTTTGATCCGTCAGCTTTTGACACTTGTAACATACCTATGAGATCAATGATTTAGATCGTCAAAGAGCCTCTATTAAGGAGCAAAGGCAATTGCTAAAGAAACTTGAAAAAGATCAGCTTCAAGTAGAGATGAATCTATCGTTGTGTTGCCCTATTACAAGTATCATCCTCTATTTTGGATAATCAATCAAAAATATCAGGCTATATTGTAGAGAGAGATAAGGTGTTGAAAATTTTAAGTTTGATCCGTCAGCTTTTGACACTTGTAACAGCATCCGGAAGATGATTAATTTATAAGAAGCTGCATTGCTCAGGAAGAAGGCTTAGTGTTCACTTGGATTTTAGAGTACCTCATCACCTTGTCTGCTCGGATTTAATCTAATCAAACAACAACAACATACCCAGTGTTAATCCCACAAGTGGAATCTGGGGAGGGTAGATTGTACGCGGATCTTACCCCTACATCATAGAGATAGAGGTTGTTTTTGATAGACTCTCATCTTAGATAAAGTCTGTCAAACAATTTGGAATAAGGGCATACAAATATGGGAGCATAACAACAACAAATAAATGTGAAATGGAGTGTAACACAATAAGAATAGTAATGAAAATGAGCTAATGCAATAACGGCGCACGAAACAACACCAGCGAAAGTCTAAATCAAAGATCAAGAAAGTACAAGAATAGTTCCAATACTACTAGTAAGGAGGAAGGTCCAAGTATGGCTACCAAATCTCTCGCACAGGGAAGCGAGAGAACGCTGAACTGCTAACTAGCCTTCTATCTTAATTCGCTACCTCTAAACGCTCCTATCTAAGGTCATCCTCGGTAAGATCAAGACGTGTCATGTTTTGTCTAATCACTTGCCCCCAATACTTCTTCGACTTGCCTTTGCCTCTTTTGATGTTCGCCAAGGCCAACCGTTCACACCTCCTTATGGGGAATCTACACTTCTCATCACATGCCATCTCAACCTCGTTTCCAATTATCTTGTCCAACACGGAGGCCACTCCTTCCTTGTCCAGAATATCTTTCATCCTTAATCTCGTCTCTCCTAGTATGTCCGCACTTCCACCACAACATCCTCATCTCTGTGACATTCACCTTCTGAATACGAGCGTTCTTAAGAGGTCAACATTGCGCCTTATCACATAAGACTCCTCAACCTGAACCCTTAGCAGTGTTTGTCTCCCAACTTCCAACCTAGCGTGGCCACCACTACTAGTCTCATTAACCAATACCATGTCATCTACGAATAACATACATCATGGAACTTTATCTTGGATATGACGCGTTAGTTCATCCATAACCAATGTAGAAAGATTTTAAATGGACTAAGAACTAACCCCTGGTGCAACCCTATCATGATTTGTAAGTTTTCAGAGTCTCGCCTTGCCTTGTCTTGGCTTCATCTTGGCTCCATCGTACATGTCCTTAATCACCCTAGTGTACGGCTGTACGCCACAGGCAGCCTCCAAGCATTCCATAGAGCGTCCGTTGAAACTGTCGTATGCCTTTTCTAGATCAATAAACACTATATGTAAATCCCTCTTCCTATACTGCTCCACCAATCTCCTCACAAGGTGGATGACTTTTGTGGTAAATCGTCCCCGTAGGAATCCGAAATGGTTCTCGGTAATGGAGACACCCCTGCTCACTCTCATCTCTACCACCCTCTCCAATTTCAATTAGTATAACTCAACAACTTGATAACCCTATAGTTGTTGCAGTTCTGAATATCACCCTTGTTCTTATTGTACGAAGGAGTCATCGTACTCTAACTCCATTCTTCAGGCATCTTTGCTGCCCTAAAAATGGCACTAAACAACCCAGTCAGCCAATCCAAGTCTTCAATGCCAATGTTCGTCAAAGTCCATCAGAATCTTGTCTTGCCTTGTCGTTCTTCCCCAGCTCATCTTATGAATAACACGCTGAGCTCATCAACCTTTATAGACCTACAATACCCAAAAACCTGCTGTCTCTTGGAGTGCTCCAACTCTCCCAGCACAATGTCCCTGTCCTACCCTTCGTATCTAACCGTATCTCTCATATGTTCCCAAAAGAAAAAAAAAGTAGAACTGTAATACAGATCTACAATGGTTATTCTTTACTTTAAAGGCATGATATGATCCTAACCCGGTTGTATGAAGAAGCAATTACTAATAGAAAAAAAGGATGAAGTAAAATTTTTAGATCAAATGAATGGGTTAGGTCAGCTGGATCTTTCCTGTAATTATTACTTTATCAACCAAGAACCAAAATTAAAACTAGTTGGTTGTGAAGGGAGCTTTGGCTCAGCTCTGATAGCTGCATATTCCTTAAAAGAGGAGTTGCAGCCTAAAAAGCTAGTTGGTCACCCCAGATAAAAATGACATTAACAACAACAACATACCTAGTATAATCCCACAAAGTAGTGTCTGGGAGGGTAGGATGTACGCAAACCTTATCTCTACCTCGGGTAGAGAGGCTGTTTCCGATAGACCCTCGGTTCAAGAGAAAAAAGTTCAAAATGGTCCAGAAAATGAAGTAAAAGAAGAATGACATAAGTATTTAGAATTTTGATTTGTGTCAGCGAGTCAAATTGATTGCCTGCTTTGAGACAACCTTTTCAAAGATATTTCAATAGTTTGTTTTGGTTCATTTACCAGGAAGCATCTTTTAGGAGCAATCAGCTTATTTCTTTGACTAATTCAGGATGTTGGAAATCATCAGCACAAGACTAATTTTCTTTTTCTTTTAAACAATACTCCGAAACTTTTTGAAAGTGAGATAAGTGTTACTGATGGCATATATGGTAATTATAATTGCTTGGGCGAAATTTCAGCCTTGCCTATATGACAATATTGTGTTCAACGCAGTATAAGACAGATGGGAGAACAGATGTCAATTCAGATTCACTCTTGCAGGGATCTAACCCTTACCGAAATTTCGTTAACATTGTGTGCTTAAGGAGGAAAATTTACTTCAAACTCAGTATGTTGGCCTGATGATTATTGCATTATGGTTGTACTAATATATGTTTTTGTTCTACCCCTGAACGGCGTTGGTTTGAGTTTGACATATGGAATTCATACCAATTAAACAATTTTTGTTGCAGGAACATCATTTTTCACTGCTGCAACGTGAAACTGAAAAACTTCGGAATGACATAGAAAAAATGCGTAGTGAACTAAGGTACAATTGAATTATAGGAAAAATGAGTCTTACTTTTGAGTGCCAGATTAACCAATATTATTTGTTCATGCAGGTATGAGGTTGACAAGCTTACTGCCGGCCAACGGTTGGATTTAAATCTTGAAAGAGGGTAAGGTTTGAAAAGCTTTAGATGTTAGTGAATGATTAGGTTGTTCATTTTTCAACTCTCCGATGATTGATTGCGGTTATTCTAAATTGTGTAGACGCATCCGTGATGAGCTTGCCAATCAAAATGCAGAAACTACAAATCTTACAAATAAGCTTGATCGAGTAAGTGTTGGCTTTTGCGCGTATTTTGAGCGTGAACGTTCTATAAACTCAATGCATCTTGTGAGTATCTTCTCTATTTCTGATGCTTGGTCCATGTATAGGAAATTCATGCATTGAGGGCGCAAATTGAAGCTGCAAAATATGAAGTGATTAAATACTGTATAGGTACTCTTGTCTCTATCTCCGCTGTTGGCCTTGCAGTGCTACGGTTATATACCTAAGACATTCCAGAAGATTCTTGTTGCTGAATTTTTAAATGAGCTCAGGTGCCCAGATGTTGACAGTATTCTTTTGAGAAGCTTGAATAGAAATCAACTACATTGTTAAATCCCTGTAATATTCACAACTTGGTAGATAGGTTAACAATTGTATTCATTTTCTTTCAAGCTTTGTTCATTTGTTCAGATTTAAGGAGGTAGCCACATATTCAATGTTTGCTATGGCAGTATTCAAAATATGGTTGGTTGATAAATTCTTTCTGCTGCCTTAGACGTCGTTGTCAACGTGTTTTCCCCTCCGCAATAATTTAATTGGCGATGGGTGTTACCTCTCTTGTTAAGATTATAACAACCTGTGTATAGTAGAAAGCCATTTTTAGTTGACTTTTAAATAGCCTGATTGTGTAAATATTGTTTTACACCGATTTGAATTAGCATACGCCATCTTCCACTCAAACCATGAGCAAAGATTGATTGTTTTCTACCTGTGGGGCAAAACTTGATTTGGTTCGAGTTAGTAGGAAACCTCTGTTACTGCCTTACCACAAAATAACACCGGTCGGCCTGTCTCAAATAAATGGAAATTAACTTTTTCTTTTTTGAGAATTGAATCATTCTTATTACCTTTTTGGGGTTGTTTACCCCTTTCCACTTCTAGTGCCAAACTTGTAGTACAATGGGTTGCGTTTCTGTTATAAATACTCATACCTGGACTGATACCAAACACCCCAAGAACACACAACGGTACAAAAACAGTCCACAAAGATGAACAAACCGAGGACCAAGCTAGAGCTTGTCTTGGCAGCAGCTACAACAAGAACAACACGAATGAACAAGGGTGTTTAACACCAACTTCAGCCAATAACAAACTAGATTAACAAGATGACAACAACAACCAAGGAACAACAAAACACGGTTTTACTACAAACAAGGGGAAACGAGTACAAGAAAGTAAGATAGTGTGACATAAATCACTACACGTTCTAAGCACTAAGGTGTATCTTAAACACCAAAACACAAACAACATGCGATGATAAACACCTACACTCTTACCATGACACGAGGGCATTAACCCCTCAAGCACCAAGGTTTCTAACCAAGTTTTGCAATACTAGTGATTCCACACTAGCATCACCCTAGTTACGGTTGCTCTCACTCTCTATAGAGGAGTTTCTTTCAATAACATTCAAAAACTAAGGAACTAAAACCCTACAAGGTTCTATTTATATTACATTACAAAAATTAGAGACAAAAGACTAAAAGACCCTTTAATGACTAGTCTTCAAAATGGCCGCCCATTGAGTGCTCCTTAGGATGGTTTTGGCCTCTTTAACACTTGGACTTGTGCACTCTTTTAGGTGGTCTTCAAAATACTCAAAAAGTGTCCATGGTCATGATCGTACTTGTATCATCCTCTCCATCTTGAGAGGAATTTTCCCACAATTTCACGACCTCACCTCTTTTACTAAGACACTTCATAATCTCCATCACACGGCCAAACCACTTCTCCATCTTCCTCACTTCGCATTTCAACGTCGTCATGCTCTCCATATTGAGGCTCGCTATCAACCTTAGTCGATTCAATCACCACTTTTTCCCCAAGATAGTACAATTTTCCCTCCCTTAGGATCACGTTCCTCCGGTTTGGACACTCACTAGCCTTGTGCCCCCACCCTTGACATTTGAAGCATTGAAATCCCTTGGAATTGAAAGTGGAAATTGGTTTACCTTCATACCTTGGGGGCTATTTTGGGGAAGCCTTGGTCATCTCAGGTTGGGCAATCATGAATGAGCTCTCTTTGAGCTCCCTTTCAACCTCCAATGCCGCTTGGAAGATGCCATCAATAGTGTTGAACTTATGAAGTGTCATGCGAGTGAATATTTCCTTGTTCAACCCGACTTTGAAGCGCACAATGTCATGACTTACTTGTTCTCCCCGGTGATCTAGTTTCAACATCAATTGTTGAAATTCGTCGTAGTAAGCCATGACACTCTTGCTCCCTTGACTCAAATTGTACAATTTGGCAAGGAGCTCATGTCTATAAGTCTCTGGCAAGTATCTTTGCCGCATAAGATTCTTCAACCTATGCCAAGGAGGAGGTTGTCCCTCAATCATCTCATTCCCAAACCGTTTAATATACTCCCACCACATATTAGCATACCCTTCAAAGTGAGCTATAGCATAACAAATCTTCTTTTCTTCGGTGAGATCATTAAGTTGGAATATCTTGTCACAAGATAATTCTCATGCAAGATAAGCTTCGGGATCACTCTCACCCTAGAAAATAGGAAGTCTCACTTTGATGGAGTTAAGACATACATCTCTATCTTGGTGACAGGTTCCTTGTTGGTTCCATTGATCAACTCTTCCTCCATTCCTTTGCTATCCCTTTGATACCTATGCCTTCGCCTTATTTCTTCTCCCATCACATAAGTATCATCATACATCCCATACCCTCCTCTTTGGTTCTCCCTAACATATCCCTCTTTTTGCATTAAAGGGTTTTGGACATTTGGGATTTGGTACGGTGGAATCACATTTAGTGGAGGAGGTCTTTGGATTGGAGGATTTTGGTGTGGAGGATTCAAGTTTAAGGGTGGAATTTGGGTTCCAAGTCCTTCATGTGGGACTTGGTGGAGTGGGGTATGGCTAGGTCCTTCAAGACCTCGACTTTGTAAGTAAAGGTTAGCTTATGGTATGACATTTGATGGGTACATTCTTTGGTGCATGGCTTTGGAGGTAATGGTTGAGGATGTGTTTTGAAGAGTTGAGGGTTGAGAACTCCGTTGGCTTTCTACCCTTTCCATCCGGCCACTAATAGGGGCCACTTCCACACCCAACTTCTCAACCGTAGCATTCACTCTAGCCACGTCCCGAGACAAGACTCAAGACTAGCTACAAGGGTATTCATAACATCATGATCCACGGTTTGTACATTGGAAGTTTCGGGTTATATTTGTGGTGATTCCATTTGCAAATGTACCTACAAAATGAACAAACGTTAGTTTAAAAGACTTTCACACTCGGCTCCCCCACTTGGTCCTTCAAGTGTTGTAAGCCGACTATCAATCCTTGAGTGCTTAGGAATGAGTCTACTCTTGAGTTAGAATGGATTTCGGTTTTCAAGACTCAAGGAAGTTTTGTACGCACTTGAACCAAAAACAACTACGAATTGTAAACGGGCAAAGCACCACAAAGAACATTGACATAAAAACTTACTCGAAAACTAGTTCACAACTTAGTAGGTTGTTACTTAGTTGCCAACTAGTGTAGGAGTCAATAGAAAGAAAAATAGTAGAGACAAAGAAAGAAACTTGAAAGGTCCTATGACTTGAGTTTTGTTGTTGATGTGGCCCACAATTTTTATTTTGGCTGTTTGGTGTTGTTGTTTTGTTTAAGTTTGATGTTGACCAACTTAAATGAATCAATATTGTTTGTTTGGTGAGGCTTTTTCATTTTTTTTTGGAGTGAAAAGGCAAGACTTGTAACTCTTTTTCCAAAGGTCAAGGTGTCAATCAACTTTTCACCAATTTGCACCAAAATAGCAAAACACCTTTTTGGCCTTAGTTTGTCCCTTTCCCCTTTTGGTTTCTTCTGAAAAAGGTTTGAAACCCTTTTGTTAAGTAAGATTTTTGGGAGGTCCTTTGTCTATTTTCCTCTTTGGTGTTTTCTTGAAACTAATTCCAAGACAAACACAAGACTTTCTGTAATACCCCGTACTTTTTCTTGACTTGAAATCGTCTCAAGAATGTTAAAAACTTTATTTGAAATATGAATCCACTTTTGTACATATGGTATTTTTAAGATTTTCACTTTTTATTATGTGGGAAATTGAATTAGCTTTCCAACAATACCAATTTCGTCAAAGTTATGGCCAAAATACAAAAGGCAGTAAAACCGTCCAGATGCGACGGTGAGGGCCGACGGACCATCGGACTAGCGACAGACTATCGGACTACCGACGGACCGCCGCCCACGACCGTCGCAGTAAGGTAGTGAGAACTACCTTTTGCCTAGGAGCGACGGCCAGGTCGATGGACCATCATAAGGAAAACAGTGAGGCTACCTTCTGGATAAGGTGCGACAGTCAGGTTGACGAACCGTCGAACTTGCGATGGACCATCCCATCGCCCAAGACGTCGCAACTCAAATAGTGAGATCCCATTCTGCCTAGAAGCGACGGTCAAGGCCTACGGACCGTCAACCCAGTGACGGACCGTCAACCCAGTGACGGACCGTCGTAGGTTTCGTTCAATTTTTTTTAAGTCGTTTTAACAGGGGTATTTGGGTCATTTACCACCCACTTATATATACCCAGTTATATCCAATTTCAGCCATTTGGTTCATCATTATTCCACAAACATGATTAGGGTTTCTCTCTAACATTAATCTCCAAGAACAAAATTCAATCTTCTTCAAGAACTAAGGGAATTCCAATTCTTCAAGTTCAAGAACATTGAGAATCTTATCCCAGGTATGCATAGTGTTCATTCATGGACTCCTTTCGTCCATGAAGCCCAAGAATCCCTTTTCTAAATTCAAGTTATGGATTTTCTTATAAATTTCATGATTGGGCTGCTCTTGTTTATGTTGAAAATGAGTAATTGAATTGTATTCCATGAATGATTTTAAATTCCATATGGGTTGATTTGTATAGGTATAGATTCATGAAATCCTATGATTAAACCCTTGAATGACTAAATTAGAATTGAATCATGACAGTTAATTGTTGTATGATGTTGTTTGCACATTCTATGCTTACCATATGTTTGATTAAATGCCTAGATGAAGGAAAAGTGTCTAATTAGCATGATATCATGAAATCCCCATGTATGTACAAGCTTATGCCTATAACAAGTTTGATGTAATGCTTCAGAAATTGTATTATGATGATTATTATGTATTCAAGCAAGTCATACTTTGTCAGTTTCCTTCTATCGAGTCCTGGGGGTACTTGTACCCGAAATATTAGCTGTGTGCTTAGAGCCATGTCATGTTGTCATGATACTCTCAGTCAAGCTATGAATCCTTAGACTTCAGATAGTCTTATGACTCAAAAAATGTCCATGATCTCATGAACTCAGTTAGTTGTCAGATATTAGTAGTATTCCATCAGCCAACGAAATTCAGTAATTCAGCCCATGTTCAATTCGATTAAATCATGTTCAGTATCTATTCAGATGGGAGTAGAAATTAGCACCGAGTGAATCCACGGATGGGGACACACACTATGAGATGAGGGTGTGATCCTTAGCAGTCATCCTTGCATTCCAGAACTATGTAGCCAGCATAGGTTGAGACATTAACACTGTCGATAAGGGCTGATGAGGTGGATAAACACTGTCAGATAAGGGCCCCACCATTCTTGTACAGGGGACACTATCAGGTGAGGGTCACCCACAGCTTATCCTTACTCGTGTCACGGTATTGACACCCTTCCAATTGGGATTATAGATTAGACCCCACTCAGCCATAATGGTGTATCAGGGGCATGCCAGTTAGATAACTACTTCCCATAGTTTCATGTTACAGAACTAGGACTGTCAGACACAGTTAATTAGTCTCAGTAATAGAACTCAGATAGTTTTTTAGATTTCAAGACTATCAGATATAGTCAACTCAGGTACAGTATGGAACTCAGCTAGTTCCATAAGATTTAGGACTGTTAGATACAGTCACTCATGTTATCAGTTATATCAGTTATCAGTATGTCATGTTATCAGTATTCAAACTTAGTAATTATGTTATCATGATATCAGTGTCAGTTATTATGTCTCATGCATGTATTCTCAGGCTCATAATAGTCGATCTGTTATTATATTGTTCATGCATATGAACCCCATGCATTCAGCCTACCTCACATGCATACCAGTACATTCAAAGTACTAACACATTCGCGCTATGGTGTCTTATACCATAGGTTCAGAGACACGAGATCCAGAGCAGCAGTAGATTCCGATCTCAGCAGTCCGAGTTAGAAGTGAGTCCTTATCTTTTGAGGACATGATTATTCCTTATTATCTCAAATTATTTTATCAGTTGGAGTTAGTTGGGGACATGTCCCATCAAATCCTTACTCAGACAGTTCAGTTAGTTAGAAGCTTTCTAGACTATTATGTTCAGACAGTTATTTCAGTTGTTTTGGGTATTCCATACCCCATTTTAGATGTTACATTTTACTTCAGATATGTGAACCTTATGACCTTTTAGTTCATGTTTTTTGCATTATTCAGTATTTTATGTAGTATACAGGTACATATATTAGTCATAGGTTAGCTTGTGGTCCTTCGAGGTTATGAGCATCGTGTAGCAATCTGGTTACCAGATTTGAGTCGTTATACTTTTGCCTCTTTTTTTTTTCAAATCAAATACACCTTTCGTTGAACATTCACCTCAAGAACATTATGAACAACAATAAGAACACTTATGAACAACAACAACACTCAATCCGTCTAACCCTTCAACAACACTCTCAAATCTTGGACTTTAGACTCAAGTATGCTAGGGAAACAACAAGCTAACACATGAAACTACGAAGACAAGCAAAAATAACACCTAAATCTAGACACTTCTTGGCCAAGCACAAGTCACCAGATAACACCCTTTTTTTTAATTTTCAACTAGAAGAACCCAAGATTGGTGGTGTAAGAACACGACCAGTCTCGCTCTGATACCAAATGATACCAAATACCCAAAGAACATACTAACAATGGTACAAAAATAGTCCACAAAGATGGCACAAATCGAGGACCAAGCTAGAGTTTTCTCGGCAGCAACTACAACAAGAACAACACGAATGAATAAAGATGTTTAACACCAACTTCAGCCAACAACAAACTAGATTAACAAGATGACAACAACCAAGGAACAACAAAACACGATTTTACTACAAACAAGGGGAAACGAGTACAAGAAAGTAAGATAGTTTGTGTGACATAAATACTACACGTTCTAAGCACTAAGATGTATCATAAGCACCAAAACACAAACAAAATGCGATGATAAAAACCTACACTCTTACCATGCACAAGAGGGCGTTAACCCCTCAAGCACCAAGGTTTCTAACTAAGTTTTGCAATACTAGTGATTCCACACCAGCATCACCCTAGTTACGATTGTTCTCACTCTCTCTAGAGGAGTTTCTTTCAATAACATTCAAAAATTAAGGAACTAAAACCCTACAAGGTTCTATTTATATTACATTACAAAAATTAGAGATAAAAGACT
Organism: Capsicum annuum; assembly: GCF_002878395.1. Classification (NCBI taxonomy): domain Eukaryota; kingdom Viridiplantae; phylum Streptophyta; class Magnoliopsida; order Solanales; family Solanaceae; genus Capsicum; species Capsicum annuum. The sequence goes on along the minus strand of NC_061120.1, from coordinate 36,695,017 downwards.
AAAAGACCCTTGAATGACTACAACCTAAAATCAATTGCAATGTAGAAAATTTATGATAATTTGTCGGTTTAAAATGAACAAGTGTTGCAACATGCAAAATTCCATGACCCTAAATAGAAGTGGGCAACTTAGTTTTCATCAGTAATGGTCTTCCTATCAACTGCAGATATTTAATTAATGACTCAGCAAGGCCATTTTGAGTGTGGACATGGGGTACAGGATGTTCTACTCTTAACCCAATCGATAAGCAATAATCATTAAATGCTTGAGATGAAAATTTTGCAGCATTATCAAATCGAATAGACTTAATTTGATTATCAGGAAACTGTGCCCGTAATCATATTATTTGTGCCAACAATTTTGCAAATGCCAAGTTGTGAGATGACAAAAAGCACACATGAGACCATCTAGAAGAAACATCTATTAGGACCATGAAGTATCTAAACTACCCACTTGGTGGGTGAATTGGTACACAAATGTCCCCATGTATGCGTTCGAATAACACGGGGGACTCAATCCCAACTTTTATTGGCGATGGCCTCAGAATCAGCTTGCCTTGATAACAAGCATTACATGAAAATTCACCATTCAAAATAATCTTCAAGTTCTTTAATGGATGTCCATTTGAATTTTCTATGATTCGTCTCATCATTATTGATCCAGGATGTCCAAGGCGATCATGCCAAAGTACGAAAGTATTAGAATCAGTAAACTTCTGATTTACTATAGAATGTGCCTCAATTGCACAAATCTTTGTCAATACAGGCTAGAAGATAAAGTAGGAAATTTTTCTATAACACATGTCTGGCCAGAGACATTCTTGGTGATACCAAGATATTCAAGATTCATCTAATCAAATGTCTTGATATGATAACCATTTTCACGGATATCTTTAAAACTCATCAAGTTTCTCCGAGACTTAGGAGAAAACATAACAATATTTATGACGAGTTTAGTTCCCTTGGGCAAGATTATAATGGCTTTTCTGAAGCCTTCAATCAAATTAGCGCTACCAGAAATTGTAGTAACGTTAATCTTGTCCATGTTTAGATGAAAGAAATATTTCTTGTCTTTGAATATCGTATGTGTAGTGCCTGAATCAATCAAACAAATATCTTCACAATTGGACAGCTTATTTTGAAAATTATCCATATCTTCAAATAAAAAAATATACACAAAATAAAATAAGTATATCATTGCACAAAGTGAAAATCACTAACAATTTAGTAATTAATTACGTAGTATTTTTCAATGATAGTATATAATTAGTTAAATCCATAATCATAATAATAATAACTAAAAAAAATGAAAGCAGAAACTTCGCCAGGTTAGGCGCAACCTTGACCAAGCAAAGATCATTCTTGAGGCTCTAATTAAGGTTTGTCTTTCTTAATAACTAGTTAAACAATATGTATTTCACGTAATTCTAAACAAAATACACATCTTCCTTACCAAAGAAAATATACCAGTTCTCACGAATAAAAATACTTGAATAATTTTTAGCCTTTCTTAGTAACAAGTAAAATAGCACGCGTGCCATATCCCCCAAAATAATAATAATAATAATAATAATAGCATATGAATAGAAAATTTGTGGGAATTAATTTCATTCATATTTTTTGAAATTGTGTCTTGTTTTTCTTTTTCATTCTTCTTTTCAACAAATATATATAATACTATCATTTTTTTTTTGATAAATAATGGAAAAATTAAATTCAATAAAAAACAACAATAATATAATTAAACTAATCAATACTAATCAAAAACTAATACTCATGCAAACAACTACTTTTACATGAATTTTATTCACCAACTCTTATCAATAAAAATAAAATAAAATAAAAAATCATTCATTCTTTCATGTTTACTGAACCATCACCAATCAAGTGATTAATCTTTCCTTTAGGGTACTCAAAAAAATCTGCTACATCCAAGCTTGTGATGTCAACAACATTTTCAGAGAGAAAGTTAGCCTCAGGATTTCTCTCTTTCTTCTTTAGTGATGCTTGATAAAGATCAACCAAGTGCTTAAGAGCACGACAGTCACGTGAATAATGTCCTTTTCCACCACATCGGAAACAAGTAGTTGCTTCACGTTTCTCATCTTTTCTTTTTTTATTCGATGAATGATTAACACCCGGAGCAGGGTTTCTTTCTTGGTCATCACGACCATGAACATGACCACATCCAAGACCAGGGCCGCGACCTTTTCCATGCCTAGCATGGTGAGTGTGTACATCATTCACCTCAGGGAATGGTGCAGATCCAATTGGTTTGTTCTAGTAATTTTTTATCAACAAATCATTATTTTGTTCACCCACGAGAAGATGAGAACTCAGTTCAGTTAACTTCTTGAAACCTTTTTCTTAATATTGTTGCTGTAAGATCACTCGAGGCATGAAAAGTGGAGAGCACCTTTTCCATCATATCATTATCATTGACTGTCTCTCCACATAGTTTCAATTGAGAAAAAATTCTGAACATGGCGGAATTATAGTCATGAATAGGCTTATTGTCTCGAAATCTTAGATACATCCATTCATATCATGATTTTGGGAGGATGACCATCTTCAAGTGATCAAACCTTTCTTTTAGGCTATTCCACAATACGAGTGGATCCTTAGTAGTAAGGTATTCAATTTTTAGTACTTCATCAAGATGATGACGCAAGAAAATCATAGCCTTAGCACGATTTTGATTAGATGCTGTATTTTTACGATTTTGATTAGATGCTGTATTTTTATTCTTTATGGCGTCTTTAAGATCCATAACATCTAGGTGGATTTTAGCATCCAACAACCATGAAATATAGTTCTTGCCCGTACTTTGAAGGGCAATGAAGTTACACTTCGTAAGATTGTTAGACTTATTAAAAAGGAAAAAAAATAATAATACCTCAGCCTTAGCCTTCAAAAATTTGAGATGGTAGAGTCTCGTGCTGATAACGTATTATAAAATAAGAAGATATTCACCAATAATTGATAACAAATAAATTGTGAATGATTCCATTCTATTAAAAATGATTTGCTTTCTCTTGATATTTTGTACAATATATTTAAATTGAATTGTATATAAACATGTTACAAATTCAAAGATTGTATATAAACTCTATATATAATAAAAAATTTGAATGTACAAAAAATGGGTTAAAAGTGTGTGGGAAATTAACTAAACATACTATAAATTAAATTGGCATACTCAAAATTAATTTTAATATGTCAAAATTTAATAAAATAAAAAAAATCCTAAAACATGATTTCTAGGTGACAATTAACTATTAGTCCTAAAATATGTTTCCTAAGTGATAAAGAAATTTAATTAAACATTTAAGTTACATAATCTCCGCCCCTATAAGCTGTCCTCGAAGTTTCATTACATAGAGTTTATACAGATTATTACAGACCCAATGAATTAAGAAATAAAAAATGGAGAAGGGCTAGGTTGGACAACCCTTAACTACTCCCAAATCCTTGGAAACTCTTTTTCTCCTCTAAATGCTCACTTTTAATCTGTGAACATAAATAAAAAATATCAAAGCACACACTGAATCCAAAACATAACTTTGGTAAATCATAACCAACTCTTAGCATTGTCAAGATCCTAAGGAGCATAAGGATCCCAGGCAGGCTCACGCCAAAGAGGTTACACGATGCGTAAAAATTATTTCAAATTCATATACAACAACACTACAGTGGAAAAAATTTAATTGCAAATAGAGGAGGGAAACATGTCATATTGACAAAAGCAAATGACGTAAACAACCTACAGATCATAGAAATACACAAAGGAGTATGAAGCTTGTGACATCAAGCATTTAAAGTACACAAGTCAAAACAAGATCATAGTCTCATATGATTAATAAGAAAGAAACTAATGCATCGTTAGAGGAAACTAACCTGTTAGTGATGAGAATGATAAATACAAACAAGAAAACTGTGCTTTCAAAGTAAGAACTGATGGTAATAGATAGTAGCCAACATAGCCTCAAGTCTAAAAATAAAGAAATATTCTTAAGTATGGAGGGGTAATGTTGTTAAGCGTGTCCAATATGAGAGAAGAAGGACTGCTCATATAATAATAGCGACATGACCCAAACCAGGGTCTGGTTATAATGGGAATCTCAAGTCTAACATACACCAGAGACCACCCCCGATACCTAATCCAACTAACCAACACATGTCCTGAGTCAGATAAATTCCAACCATATAACAAGATAGAGTAATTCAATATGTAGTAACGTTGGGATAGGTCTATAACTGAGACCAACCCAAACAAGTCAATTTAACCAATAGCAAACCAAACCTAACAATAACTTAAACCACATCTATTCCATACCTAAGTCCACAATTGCCCATAAAAAGCCTCTAAATAATTTCCAAGAATATCTAGTCGGGACATGTCCCTGACCATAGCCAAAAATAAATATCAAGGGAAAAGTAAAAGCATAAGATACTTTCGAAGAATGGAAGTTCACAACTTCAATCTGACTCAAACTGTCCCTGAATCACCAAGTCACTGAGTCGGATATGTGATAGTATGTCCGATTCCTGCATCACATGAAGATACAGTACCCGAAGATGGGTTAACGGGTGAACACTAGCATCTACTTTGGAATAAGGATAAAGTAATGCCATTATTCAAAAAAAAATTAAATAACCATATGCAATCACATCTATCTATCTATATAATCCATGTGGGGAAAGGGGACCGGATTTAGCATGCATTAAAAATCTTTAACTTGAGTAGTGTAGGTTTACCGTCATAATCTACCTACGGGCTATATGGGTCCAGTGTTATCCCATGGACGGTCCCCAGTACGTTTAGCCGTACGAACTAGAGATATCATAGGGGTAGGGGATTCCCTTGTACCCTTCTCCCTCTACGATATATATGTACGTGTATGTACTTGGGGGATTCCCTTGTACCCCTCAAGTCTCGATCATCAAGACCAATCCTCATGTCTGCAAGCATGAGTTTCCAGTGTCAACCTTTTAGAATTACACCTTCATGGCAAGCTATCACAACCCGATATTATTTTCGAATTAAACATTTAACACATAACTAAACCACCAATTATAAGAGTCAATTACTAAGACATTATAAAGTGGTATTGTCATACCAACTATAGTTTTCAAGTAATTTCATTATCCAAAACTTAAGGGTATTCCCATGTACCCCACAGACTCCTTTATTAAAGTCACTTGGGGGATTCCTGATGTTGGGTGTATTTATGCATTCTAGTGTCACTATTCTAGTCTTTTTAGCCTTGTTTTGAGGATGATTCATGTGCGTAAAGTGTTAATAATGAGATAAATGTAAATCTAAGTATCCAAATATATGTTTACAATGTTTAATAGTGTTTCCAAGAATTTTTTGAATCAAATTGATCATTTAGAATTCAACTGTGAAAACTAGTGTGACTAGCTTGAGCTAGGTGTTTGTCTAGTCTATCGTGTTGGGTTCTAATATTTTTAATGAGTTCCTAAGGTTTTTATTGTGTATTTAAATATTAAAAAACTTGTTTATAATGTTCAAGGGTCAATTGGATCAAAACAAGGGTCAAAACAATAAGTTAGAGATCAAAGTGAATAAAGCCTATGCTTAGCTTGTGTTTCTAGTTCTCTGTCTTGGATGTTGTGTTGTTTTGAGCTCTAAATTGTTGTGTTTAATTATATAGTATGATTTTTGAATGGACTATGATGATATGTGAAGGATTTACAAGCTTTAAATTAAGTGTAAAAAACTCAAAAAGGTTCGGAGTGGATCAACGAAAGCATAATAGAAAATTTGGTGCAATTTAGACACCTGAAATGTATTGGGTGCGTGAGGACAATAGGATAGGCCAATAGGTGCATACTATGGTCCTAAAGCTTTAAAATGGACCCAAAATAGTGTTTTCATGTGCTGAGGGCATGTCATAACCTTTACACCTGCTTTTAAGCCTTGCGACGCGGCCTCTACTCCTATTTCTAGCTTGTGCGCTGCGACTTCCACTCCCGTTTGTAGAAAGTGCGGTGCAACCCCCCTCCAAACAAGGCAAAATTTGCACTACAATTCCTACATGGCTTGGGAATTATTTTCCACTATAAATACATCTTTGTAAACATTATTATTCACTTTTGGACTGTCCTTGGAAGACATTGGAGGCTGCCACAACTTCTTTTTAGGTTTTATCATTCTTTAATTTAGTTTCTTTATGGTTTTTATCATCAATCTAAGGGATTGGTTGATGAATCGTTCCATTAAAGGCTAAACTCTCTTTTCGGGGTTAAGGCCAAGATCATGAGTACTTTCATTTTGAATTTAGTTTGTTGATTCACTTATCATTATGGTTGTCTATTAATCCTTGTTTTAACTATTTTAAGGATTAGGTACCCTTAGAATATATTCATTGTCGACCGTGTGATCTCGGGAGGGGGAATAGAAAGATAGAACATGGGGATAAGCAAGGTAAGGTTCATAGTATTTTATAAAATATGGATTTTGAATTAGCATCTAGGATAGGGATGTACCTAGAAGATTTACTTGATTCAAACATAGGATGATAGATTAAATAACTTAATTAGATTATTACATCCTCTCTCAACAATGTAGTTGTAAGTTCCAAATTGGGCAAGAGATTAGAGGTCGGGAGACCATGATCATGCGATTAACCCTACGAATCAACAACCAAGATAAGCAATTTAACAAATGATGTTCAATAACATAGTATGATTGTTCGTAAGCCTTAACCTTGGGTCTCTATCCATTGGTTATTCAAAGTCATTACTTTTCCGCATTTGCTTAGTTTTTTTTGAGTTTTCAATTCTAAAACCTTCTTGTTTACTTTTTCTCAATTGTAAAACTAGAATTAGATAGTTGTTTAACACAAGCCCTTGTGACATTGATATTCGTCTTTCTTGAAGGACACTATATTACTTGGTAGATCACATACATTTGTGTGTGCGCTGTCAAGTTTTTGGCACCGTTGCTGGGGACTTGAATTGGCAAATATCTTATTTTTAATTTTTCTATATTGAGTTGTAAATAGTTTTTGTTTTTTTAGTTTTCTTTTATTTTCCTTTATTTCTATTTTTCTCAGACTCTTCTTTAGATGTCAGTCTTGGATAGATGGTTTTCGAGGGATGATGATTCTTGTCATTATTGTGAAGGACCCACCATGAGGCTTTTTGTTTAGATTTTGATCTAAGCATTTGGAGGAGACCTGCTTGTTTCCAACCTGTGGAGCAACCCACAAGTTGGTGTATGGATTGTTATAGTATATATCACTCTGCAAATATGTGTGGTTTTAATCTTGTTTCAGTCATGTTTGAGGGTGATGCTCAAAAGACAACTAAGTATGTTAAGGAGATAGAACCACCACCAAAAGAATTACAGCTACCTAGTTTTCATCTTTATCTTGAGACTAAAATTTAGAAGGTGAATGAGAGTAAGTGTGGTATTGATTGTGTAAATTTAGACGTGGGATTGGTTGGTCCTTATTCAAAGCACTTTTCTACATTATGTTTAGATGATATCTTGTCTATGGAATTATTTAAAATAGTAGGAGAGCCTGAAGATGAGGAGCAAGAATCTTATATTCTTGATTTTACACCGAATAAGCAACATAAAAACACACCTCAGTTTAAGGCTGAGTGGTTTACCATTTATATTTCATTACTCGATTCCTTAATCTTTGTATCACCTCCCTATGAGCGAGGTAAAAAGATAGATGCAATATTGGGGGTAAAATTCATATCCTCAAAGTAGAGGAAAAATTTGATATGGGTCGTGCCACGACGCTAAATTAGGCGCTTCTTGGGAGGCAACCCAAGTTAAGGTATGTTTGCTTTTTAGTTTTTAGTTTTTTATTCCATGTAGTTTTTTGGTTTTGTTGAGTCGCAAGTTATGGAAAGTCTGAGTACCTGTAACACCCCGAGTCTGTACCCCGGATGTCACACGATGCTTACGACCTCGAAGGACCACAAGCGAACCCATGACTGGCACCTGCTGCGAGCACTAAATAAAAATACTGAAATAATACAAAAGTTAGGCTGAAATGCCATAAGGTTCAAAATATGAATATTGATAATAATAATAACATCTAATAATGACATTTGCAAAACTGAATGTTGTCTGAATAGTCCAGTCTGAAAAGCCTACAGAACTGTCTGAAAGTGGAGTTGATGGGACATGTCCCCAACTAACTCCGACTATTAAAATAAAGAAATAAAAGCATATGCTCGATAGATAAGGACTCACTACTGAATCTATGATTGCTATTTGAATTTGTCTAATTACGGTCAGGAACCTGAGCGTCCGAACCTATGATATGGGACATCATAGTGGAAATAAAGAGTATGCATCAGTACGTGGAATATACTGATATGCTAGATGAGGTAAGGCTAAATGCAAGGGTTCATATGCATGAATAGTAACTGATTGAATAATATAAAGTAACTAAATATGAGAGTACATGGATAACTGAAACTATTGTAAATACTGAGTATGCAATACTGTGCATATACATGTATACTGTATCTTAGCTTTTACTGAAGTTGAGTACTGATTTTTGATACTGAGTAATTGATATCTGAGATTACTGATAACCAAATTACTGATACTAAGTGACTATTTTTGACAGTCCTAATTCTGTAGAACTGAACTGAGTTCTATACTGAGACTGAAACTGAAACTGCAGGAAGTAATCATCTAATCTACATGCCCCAAATAAGATAACTGGGGTCCAACCTGTAACCCCAGTTGGAAGGGTGTCAGTACCATGCCACGGGTAAGGATAAGCTGAAGAGTCACCCTCATCTGGCAGCTGCCCTGAATGAGAATGGTGGTACCCTCAACTGGCAGGTAAAACACCTTATCAACCCTAAACTGGCAGGTTGATATCTCATCCTATGCTGGCTACGTAGTTCTCGAATGTAAGGACTAATTCTAAGGATCACACCCTCTACTGGTAGGTGATCCCCCATCCTTGGGTTCACTAGGTGCTGAATCCTACTCCCAACTGAATAAATACTGAGCTAATTACTAGACTATACTGGGTTTGGCTGAACTGTTACTGATCGTGTTGACTGACTGAACTGGACTAAGTTCACGAAGTTATGTAACTGATTGAGTACTACTAATTGTGACATTGTTGAGACTATTCCATAACTACTATAGCTCTAGGTAAACAACTAGATTTTTGGGTATTGGATTCCCCCAGGACTCTATAGCATGGAAAGTAAAGCATGGCATGATCTTGAAAAGCATAACAATATATACTTGTTAACAATACATTCACCTAGGCAGTTTTTCAAACACTTAAGATACATGAACTTGTACATGAATGGGACCACATGATGACATGCCATAATTTTACTATTCAATTCACATGAGCATTTTATCAAACACTTGGGGAGCATGATTATTTCACATAATATTAGTAAGCACATGAACATCATGGATACAATAATCAATTTGTAAATTAAAGGGTTTAACATGTAAATCATATAATTCATCATACATACTATTTTAACTTCATAAAACTTATAATTAATCATGGATTAAAACCCAAATAATATCATGAACATGAATACAATCCAATTTAAGCATGTAAATCATGAATCAATAAGTTTGTAGTTTTAAAAAGGGATTCTTGGACTCTATGGGTGAAAGGAACCCATAGATGAACACTGAACATACATAAAAGATGAGTTCTTGAAGGTTCTTGGAGGATTTCTTGAGAATTGTTCTTAATTCTTAAAGCTAGGGTTTTGTTAATTTGAGAGAGAATGATTTATTCTTGAGAGAAAATGAGTAAATAATGAAATATTAGGTTATTTAGGGGTTAAATCACGTGTTTAAGATTGATTAGGTCAATGTAAAAGACCCAATTACCCATGGTAAGTTACCAAAATTTGTCACTGAAAAGTCTCGATTTTGGGCTTCACCTCGACGTGGTGGTATCGCAGTGAGCCACTGGAATTAGGCTAACACTGTTAAAAAAGACGAGCGTGAAATTGACCCTTGGCACGATGCTGCACCATCATGGAGTCTCACTGGATTTTGAAAATTAGGAAAAAAGTCCTTGGCGCGATGCGATGATACACTATTTGGCACATTGTTTACAAAAATTGCTATAACTTTTCACCCGGGTATCGAATTTGGGTAAAATTTATATTGTTGGAAATCTGACTAAATTCCCTATGCAATGGAAGGTCTTAAAATGGAAAATTCTAAGTATTTTAGAAAAAACTTATATAGATATACTCGTGCACCAAGAGTTAAACTGAGCTAGGAAAATATGGGGTATTACAGTACTGAACACCTGAGCTAAGGAGCATGGCAAAGACTAAGTGTGGGATCCGTAGATCTTATTGATATTAAAAAATAATACTAGCTAGGACTAGAGGCCCCAGAGAGTATTTCTATCTTTTACTTTAAAAAGTTCACTTTGGGGACAAAATATATTTTTAAGTGTGGGGTGGGGAAATTCCCTATTTTTGGCTCAATTAATTTTTTTTTTATGGAAGATATTTGAGTGGTGATATTTTTGATTACATGGTGCAAGTGTTTTGATTGTAAAAGCATTCCGAGTTGGGCAAATTACTATTTTTGAGACTCTTAGGCTCATGATTATGGCTCTAGTACTTGTTGGCTTAAATTTGAATTTATGCTATTGTTTGATTAAGCGTCTGATGATCCTATGTGAGTCGAACACGTGCCATGTGTTATGTGAGGTATTTTGTATATTCCTTGTTGCATATGATATCTAGAACTTCCCCGTATGTGTGCAAAGCAAAATAACGAGTGTGGGTTTAGGAGATGATTTAGGCATTTCTTTGATAGACTTGTTTTATACCTTTTTTTTGACCTATCCTTGTGCATAATCCTAGTAAAACCCCTTTGAGCCTTTAGCATTTTTCTTTGGTAGCCTCATATGTAGCTTAATTCCTTCTTTGATAGACCTTAAGGAAAAGGGAAGCTAAAAATCACCTTGAGACTTCCTGGATTCCCTTGATCAGACTACTATCCACCACCTCTACCACTATATTTCTGACCCCTTCCTCAAGTTGGATATCGGGACTTCTTGCTCCACCTATTTCTCGACCTTGCCATATTCTTCCTTACACTAATTGGACCATATTGTCATGAGAAAGATATTACTATTTGGGTTAACAGTTGAATAGAACATCAAAAATCACCATTGGTAATATCTACTTGGGGTGACTGAGCTTGAATGTCATATTTTAGAGTCGGGTTAGTGGAGACCGGTTGAACTCCATGGGGAAATCAGAAGCAGCGACCCCTGACTGGGTTTGCACCCCATGAGTTAGATGAGATCCAACAACAATGTTCTCAAATAGGACAGTTGAGTTTTCATAAGCATCAAATCAATGGAAGGGCATGATCTGAAAAGCGAACAAAATAAGAATTATGAGAGAGTTCAAGACCTTAAACTCAGTAGCCCAAAAATAGAACAACAAGAAAGTGAAACATTCCTAGATACCTGTAGCCTCTCTTTTATAAGTGTGGCATGCTACATACCCATGACACTGAAACCTAGGCTCTGATACCAACTTGACATGGCTCAAACCAGGTCCTTGTTGTAATGGGCATCTCAATTTCAACAAAGACTGGAGACCACCCCTGATACCCAATCTAACCAATCAACACATGCCCTGAGTCGGATAATTTTTGACCATATAACAGGATAGAGTAATTTAATATGTAGTGACTTTGGGATAGGTCTATAATCGAGACCAACCCAAACAAGTCCATTCAACCACTAGCAAACCAAACCCAACAATAACCAAAACCATATCCATTCCATACTTAAGTCCACAGTTGTCCATACAAAGCCTCTAAATAATGTCCAACAATATCTAGTTAAGGGAATAGTAAAAGCATAAGATAAACCATAACATGAAATGGGCCTTCTGAAGAATGAAAACTCACCACTTCAGTCTGACTCAAACTGTCCCCAAATCACCAAGTCACTGAGCAGTAGGTGTGATAGTATGGCCGATTCCTGCATCACATGGGGTTATAGGTCCGAAGATAGGTTAGTAGGTGAACTCTATCATGTACTCAAGAATAAGGATAAAGTAATGCCATTATTCAAAACAAAAGTGAATAACCTTATGCAATCACATCCATACATATATATATAATCCATTCCGGGAAAGGGAACCAGATTTAGCATGCATTAAAAATCCTTAACCTAAGTTATGCAGCTTTACCATCATAATCCACCCACGGGCTATATAGGTCCATTGTTACCCCATGGATGGACCCCAGTGCGTGTAGCCGCACGAACTGGAGATATCATAGGGGTAGGGGATTCTCTTGTACCCTTCACCCTTTATGATATGTATGTACTTGTATGTAATTGGGGAATTCCTTTGTACCCTATAAGTATGTGGTCATCAAGACCAATCCTCATGTCGGCAAACATGAGTTTCTAGTGTCAACCTTTCAGGCTCACACCTTCATGACTAGCTATCCCAACCAAATATTATTGCCCAATTAAAACATTTAACACATAACCAAACCACCAATTCTATGTGTCAATTATTAAGGCATTATAAAGTGGTATCGTCATACCTACTATAGCTTGCAAGCAATGTCATTAGCTAACACTTCAGGGGATTCCCATGTACTCCGCAGACTCCTTTATTAAAATTACTTGGGGGATTCTCATGTACCTCATAATGTTTTTCATTGTTAGACCACTTGGGAGATTCCTATGTACCCCACAAGATTTCCAAAACCATCTTTAACCAATTAACCATTTACGCCATGCATTAGTTTTAAGAAATAAACTAAATCAAGTAGTAATGCATAAACCAAAATCAATTATGCAAGTGGGTTGAGTTTATTTCCAATTTGCATTCCAAAATAATCAATTTAGGGATTCCATTATACCGTTATATCTGCCCCTTTACAACCAACCAAACCAGTTTAGGCTCCATTACCATAATATGCAATGCAAAGTTATCTATGAAAGTCAAACTATGTGATAATATCATTCTCCTAGGCATTTTATCAAATATGTTGAGGGCATAAGATTTCCAAAACCAAGACCAAGTATCAATTTGACCATTCCCATGCAACCACATGTCTAAAACACTATTATAACACGAAAAACCATAATTAAAATATGGGAAAACAATATCCAACCATTTACAACCAAAACCCCCAATATATAATTCAAAACCCAAAACCATATCACCATTATGCCATGAAAAACATTAATAAAACATGCTTTTAGTTAACTAACAATGAGGTAGGAATAATATGCCCTATTTATGAAGATTCATAGAGAGATCTTGATCGTTAATCCTCTAGATGACCACCTTGATGAAAACCCTATCAAATCTTCTTGAGAGAGTTTAGAAAGGATTTAAAGAGTGTTTTGATCTTTCAAAGTGAGTTATGAGAGGCCCAAAAGTTTTATAAGACGTGAGGTCTTAAGGATTTTGAGGTGGGAAATTTCTAGAATACCCTCAACTTAAAAGCTGAAAACATGGTAGCAGGATAATACGACCACACCACCAAAATTACCCCAACATACGAGTGGTACCCACTACTCGTACCCTAGGTATCAACTTGGACTTTAAAATTGTCCAATATACGAGTTCCTAGATCAACTCATATCTAATCATATGATTGGTATCCCCTAGACTGTACCCTAGGCAGAATTCTCTAGGCTAGACATAGGACATTATATGATTTAGTACCATATCCCTCATACCCTACCTTACGACTAGTAAATTGTCTACTCATACCTTGGACAAAATACAACCCAAACCTTAGTGATTATCATACAAGTTGAGGACCCTAAATCATACCCACATCATATGACAAGTACCCACAAGTCGTATGATGTCTAGTGAGCTCAAAAATTAAGAATTTTCTAAGGGTCAAAACTAAGGTATTTCAAATAGAGTTGTTGTGCCAATTATTAAAAGGAAAGAAGAATATTCAGGGAATTAAATCAAAGAGATTATTTTTCTTTAAACCAATAAAGGTATCAATTTGATACAAGAATTACTATAATTTCACAAGTAAGAATCTATTTAAAAGGAAAATCTATCAAAAAAAGCACAAGGTTGACATTTACCAAAAATAAATAAGGACAAAAGTTATAAGATACTTTTTTATTCAAATCAAACATCAATCAGTTCAAATAACATTCTCAATTAGGTATCAAAGTAGGTTAAATTTACCATAATAGCTAAGTAAAATGACAAAAAATCAATTATAGACATGCTGAGGTCTACCACTGACGACACCCAAAAAAATTTACCAAGTACAAACCAATGCTAAGTTGTCACAAAGTTTTAACCTAATAAGATGAGGAGAAAAAAAAGTTCAAAATATTACATTTATCACAACATGTATCAATCCCAAAATATAATTAAGAGAAGATGAGTTCAAAATTAAATATCACTATATACCAAATTAGTGTTGAATCAAAGGTACGGAGTTGATAATTAGAATTAATGACAAATCATAGGACAGATCTAAAAATGGTTCAATGCTAACTAAATTCACCCAAAATCATTATGTCAAGCAAAAAATTCAGAGCAAATACCCCTTGACGCATTTAACAAATCATTACCCCTCGATGTAGAGTTTAGGGCTGATTATAGTTTATAAATTTTGGGGCTTTTCATATATAGTAATCTCAAGATGAAAATAGATATAAAATTGCAAGAATCAAGTCAACATCATATCTTAAAAGTCACAAGTTTCACATATAAAAATAACTCTTAAAAAAGCTAGAATAGGGGTAGCAGAGAATAGTAATTGAACATAAGAAATTAAACATAAATCGAACTTGGGATAGGTTTTTAAGAATCCATCATTTTCCAATAGAAATGGGTCAGCGACAATGGCGGAGAGGCATTTGATAGGATTCTTACTGATCATCGATGGAAGTGGCCGTATAGTGATGCTTTGTTGGTGGCCGAAAAGCTATTTTACCAGTAGTTAGTCCACTGAGGTGGTGGTGGGGTAAGATACAAGGAGAAGATTGAGAAGGTAAAGTGGGGTTTCGCTGGCTAGTGGTGGGTGTCACCGGTAGGAGTTGTAGTTTGGCAGGTTTGCTGATAGAGAGAAAAAAAGGAGGAAGCGCATGGGTTCTCCAATGATTTTGTCGGCTATAGTAGTGGCAGCTAGTTGAAGAAGAGAGGTAACTACTTAGAGAGAGAGCGGGATCGACTTGGCTAGTGGTTATGGATGTCCACCGGTCGCAAGTGGGTTGGTGGTATGGGAGTAACATGGTGAGAGAGAGAGGTAGTAGAGAGAGAAGAAACTGAGGGAAACTCTTTTGGGGAAATAGGATTAGGGTTTTGATTTTAGGTGTTAGTATGAATTAAAAAGGGAAATAAGGGGATTCAAAATTAGCTGTTGGTTCATATTTATTTAACGATTGATATTAAAATTAGAATATGGGTTGGATCTGGGTCAAAATTGGTTCATGAAATTAGGTTAAATAAGAATTAAACTGGAGATTTCGAATTGGGGTCAAATTGAAATTGCTTTAGCCTAGAATTGACACAAATTGGATACAAAAATGGCTAAAAATTAAATTGAATTGAGCTGCTATCTAATAAATATAATAATAATAATAATAAAAACAAGAAAATCATTATTCTCCTATTAATCATGAATAAATTATGTAAATAAAATTAATGATACATAATATATTATTTTAAATTCGATGGCAAAATTATATGAAATAAACTAGGCACCTATAAATTATGAATAAAAAATTTAAATTAACGATGGTGTTAATTATAACAATAATAACAATAATAATAGACAATGTATTTGTAAATTAATAAAATTTGCATAAATACTATAGTAAATATTAACAAAACTACGGAACAAAAAAAGTTATTAAGTTATATATATATATATATATATATATATATATAGATAGATAGATAGATAAATAAATAAAATTATATGATAAGAATAAATCGCATACATCAAAATCATAAGTGTAAAATATCAATATTTATTGGATACCAAAATAATACGTAAAGAAATACTAATATTTTAAAATTAATAATTTTGGTAAAATAGCAGCCTAGGAAGCATATTGGGAGGTCAACAGCCACCCTTTCATTTCTTGAGAATGATAAAAGAATTGTCGAGCAGTGAAAGTTGACATAGTGGTCAATTTTGTCCGACCGAGAAAATGGTTTGTTGAAATTAAAGAAACAAGAGGTGGTTTTAAAATAGTGTGGACGAGACTTTGCCTTTAGGCTGCCTACATATCTCGAGTTCACGAGAATAAGGCTGTGTATACTTCTAGATTTAATGATATTCCTAAAGAAGGTTAATAACAAGGGACATGGACAATTAAAACGGTATTATGGGTCGATGAGATTGGAGTGGATAAGATTTGAAGAAACAGCATAATGAGAAGTATGGAAATAGAAGCTAAATATGTTTCAAGTTGAATTAGATCAATGGAGGTTAAGTAGAATTGTACATTGAGAACAGGAGCAGAAGTTGTTCCCGTTCGTACCCGTTCTCTCTTTGTTATCTGTTCACTTTCACATGGCTCAATAAAAATGGTTAGAGGATGTTCACTTTCATATGGCTCTATAAAAATGGTTAGATCATATATATATATATATATATATATATATATATATATAAAAGATTAAATTATATGGTAAAAATAATTATAATAGATAACAATAATGATTAGAAGAGATAAGAAATCATACCTATTTGACGTTGTGCTTGTTGCCCAAGATTTTTGAGGTTGGACTTGTAAGGACAATATGATCACGTTAACTGTATGACTGTAAAATCAATTATCCTTATTTTAGGGCGGACGAGCCTAATTATCTTATTTTAGGGTATGCAGTCTCGATATATTTTATTTTAGGGCAGATGAACTAGACATATCCTATTTTAGGATGGATGAATCCGGTATATCCTATTTTAGGGTGGATGAACCCAACATATCCTATATTAGGATGGATGAACCCAGTGTATCCTATTTTAGGGTGGATGAACTTAACATATTCTATTTTAGGGCGGATGAATCCGGTGTGTCTAACATATATTATTTTAGGGTGGATGAACCCAACATATCCTCTTTTAGGATGGATGAATTCAACATATCCTATTTTAGGACAAATGCATTCAATATATCTAATATATCCTATTTTAGGATGGATGACTCAATATGTCCAACATATCCTATTTTAGGGTGGATGAACACGGTATATTCAGCATATCCTATTTAGGGTGGATGGACCCAACATATTCTATTTTAGGGTGGATGAACCTAGTATGTCCAACATATCCATTTTAGGGCAGATGAATCTGGTAAGTCCAACATATCATTTTTTTGGGTGGATTAACCCAACATATCCTATTTTAGGGCAAGTGAACTCGATATGTCCAACATATCCTATTTTTGGGTGGATGGTTCGGTATGTCCAATATACCCTATTTTAGGGTGGATGAATCCAACATATTCTATTTTTGTATGAATGGACCCGATGTTTCTAACATATTCTATTTTAGGGTGGATGAACTCGGTATGTCCAACATATTCTATTTAGAGAAGATGAACCCGATATATCCTATTTTAAGGTGGATGAACCCGGTGTCCTTTGTTTATCTGTAAATTCTTATCATTGTCATGTCATTATGATATCCTGTTTTAGGATGGATGAACCCAATGTATCCTATTTTATGGTAGATAAATTCGGCATATCCTATTTTAGGGTGGATGAACCCGACATATCTATTTTAGGGCGGATGACCCGGTGTCCTTTGTATTTTCTATAACTTCTTATTATTGTCATACCAATGAAATTATTTTGAGCACCCTAAAATTTTTTTACCCAGTTTAAAATATGTTTCACACTTTTCTGCAAATCAAAATGTTGTCTACTGGTAGGATTTTTGAGATTGATTATATAAAAAATTTTATCTCAATTTTTTACTTGTGAAGTCTTATATTCCTGCATCACTCAAAGAAAATATTAGCTTAAAAGAAATGGTTGTCTTGTATTCGAACATTGACGTTCAACTTTGTATTTGCAATTGTCATGGAATGGGCTAAAATAATTTAGATTTATTAAATAAAATCTTATCAAAGGCAAGCATGATTTGAAATAAAGGGAAAAGAAATTTTTATTAGATTGTGCCCAAACCCAAAAGTGGGCTACCTATGTATCCAAACGGAAGTCAGGTCAAACATAGTTCATGAGTACAAAGAGAAATATAAACAAAAGAAAGAAATTTTATTGATTGGAAATATAATTGGTACTTTACTTGTGATGAAAACTTTTTAGAAATTTATTTTTTAAAAAATTTTAAAAAGCAAGAAAAGAATTTATTACAGGAAGAATTTTATAAAGATCTTTTTGCTTATAATAAAATAATTGCTTTTTTCCATGGTTTATGGCAAGATATGTTGATAGTTATATCTCTATGTTAGAAAAAGATTATAAATTTAGTAATAGTGAGATCACCAAGTTAGGTTTTCCTTCACAACAATCCTTCTAAATTGAAAAGGATGGTAAAATAGTTTATTTTACTTCATTTGTAAAATTGTTTGAAAATGATACTGTCATTATTACGGCTCAACATGCTAATACTATGATTAAGTAGTAAAATTATGCTAATATTTTTATGAGCATATTAGGAGAATAAATTATTTCTATACATGATAGAATTGATAAGATATTTTCTGAATAAAAATAAATCATGATGATAATAAAAAGGAAGATCAAGTCTCAATTGCTACTACTAGTATTCAACCTCCCCTGACATCAAAGACTTATAATTAAAAAAAAGGTATAGAAGATTTGGAGAAATTATTAGAAGAAAAATTTAGTGGATTAAAAATTCGTCTTTTAAGCAGCCATAATAATTTTAAAAATAATAATAAGGTCTCTAGTGAGATTAATAAGATTTCAGAAAAACATGCTAGAAAACCGGTCCAAAGAATGAACTACTATCCTTGACCTACTCCCCAAGATGTATTATTAAAAGAACAAGAGATAGTGGTCTCTAATAGTTACAATGAAAATGAAATCTATGAATGGAACATAGATGATTCCAGAGTAGGCAAATTGCCACAGTAGTACATCAAATATTGATGTATATTAAAATTTGCAACAACAACAACATCAACAACATACCTAGTATATTTCCACCACGTGGGGTTTGGGGATGGTAAGTGTACGCAGTCCATACCACTACCTAAAATGTGAGACATAGAGTTTGTTTTCAATAGACCCCCAGCTCAAAATAAAGCAATCTACGAGAAGGTAAAGAATAGTAATAGAGCAAGATACAATAGAAATCAAGACAAAGAATAGTAAACAAAAGTCATAATAAAGTATAAAATAAGATGGAACAACATAAACAAGACACCCACAAAGTAATACCTTATACTAATGAATGAAAGACACCTACCACTCCCATAGTACGTGATCACTAGCAGAATCTGAAACTGGGACAAGGCCCCCAGAAGGCCAAGGCCATATTTAATAATAGTTTTCTGAAAGTAAACAGGCCATCTAGAATAAAGAAGGCTCATCAACTGGACACTACAACTCTATCTGATAAAATCTATTACTTTTCTGGACCCCTAGACTGAGCCTCGGAACCTGGAGGGAGGAAGGGGGGTCAATACAGATGTACTGGTACGCAAAGTAATCCAAAATAAAACTTCTATATAAGTAAAATAGTGGAGAGCAATGTTAAAACATCATGCATAAACAGTTCTCAAAATACATGGACACTTTCTAAAAATCATAAGTCATTCTTGTCAATGCACTGTCTGTTTTGTTATTACTCTGAGTTAGGTGGCACTCCCCTACAACTCTGATATTCCATGGGCTATATGGAATCCTCTATTGACTCGACTTGGAAGCCCCCAACCCAAGTATGCCGCAAGGGTTGGAGTCTCTGATTCTGATATGCCACACGACATTAGGCCAGTGTAATATAATATATCCAGATCAAAAAAGCATGATTTTTGGGCAATGAGTTATCTAAGCTCGTGCTTTCTTCAGGGAACCACCTAACATCTTTTTATGCCCTATTTTAGCCTTTTCTAAACATGCATCATTCTGAAATTTTAAAATATGAAAGTTTGATTTCTATATTAGTCTATCTCTGTTATGGCATTATGTGAGTTGGTATCATCATACCAAGACTTGCAAGTCGTTATTCTGATCCATATGTGATTATTTCATTCTAAAACAATGTTCAGGCCACTTGATCATGCATATAGTGTAAGAAGAGTCATATCTCAAATCATAAGTCAAAAATCATGCAAAGGCTTTCCATTCATTCAACAGTTTTAATAAGTAATGGCCAAATTCTCAAAAACATTCCTGAAGTTTCTTTGTTTATCAATCTCCACACTTAAAATTGTTAAAGAATTCCTCTCTCCCATTCTTAATCATCATGAATTTCACATAAGACAAATAGTATCTTGAATCATTGTAAACCATAAAATGTAAGGATTCATAACTTGTAAATCAAATAATAAAGTAATAGGAGAGAGAGATTACATAATTCATGTTCTTGATTCACAATTCACGGTTTTCAATGCGTACGTACTTATATACAATTCAAATCAATTTGGGGGAAGTCCTAAAGACCAAAACAATATTATCGAAGCTTCTAAAACATGAATGTATTTATAAATTCAAAAACCCCTTTCTTAAAATCATGATTTATATACCCATGAGATTTTAGGAAAACTCTGCGTACCTCGATTATGAAGAATAACGACTGATCCTTGAAGCCTACGATTTGGGGATTCTAAATCTCTGATCAATTTTGAAAACCCAAGGTTGAATCTTGAGTTTCTTGGAGAAGAAGTATATGAACTAGGGTTTTTGTTTTGAGGGAAATCTTAAGAATGTCGTATATTATGCTTGTAGAGGTCGAAATCTCCTGTTTGGAAATTTTAAGAGACTTGAAAAAGTCCAAACTACCCTTGTTAACTTCCGAATGAAATTGGAAAAATTTAAACTGGGAACCCAATCTTATGGGCCACCATGATGCACCACTATCGCGGTGGCTCACTAGAAATTAACGAATGGGAATTTGGCCCACTTCGCGAAGTGCCACCATTGCGGAGTCTCACTAGAAATTGACCATCATCATTTAAACCCTCTCTGTAATGCGCTAAGGATAGGAATGATGGTATTTTACGACTAGGACACAAATTAACCATAATTCCTTCACTGAGTGTTCATTAAGGACGAATCTTCTATCGACAGAAAAGTTATTCGATCATCTAAGTAATGAAAAGTTGAAATTTAAGGAATTCCATAGGTAAATAAGTATAAATCATTCTTGAAGACAATGCTTGATACTTTAGGGACAAAAAATTCAGCTAGGAAAAACTTTGGGGCGTTACATATCCCCCCCTTGGGAACATTCATCCCCGAATGTTTACGCGGGACGCAGACAAGAATAATGTCAAGCATACTAAGGCATAGAAAGAATAATACAAGGATTGTACCTTCCAATTCTTCATCCATTGGATTAAAAAGATTTGAGTATTTAGCTCTCATGTCAACTTCTGATTCCCAAGTTGCTTCTTCAATTTTCTGATTTCTCCACAACACTTTAACTAAGGCTATATCTTTGTTACTCAGTCTTCTAACTTGGTGATCCAAAATTTCTACAGGCTCTTATTCATAGGATAAGGAGTCTATCACTTTGATTTCTTCGACAGGCAACACTAAAGAATGGTCTCCCATGCATTTCTTCAACATAGATATATGAAATACCGGATGAACAGGACCCAAACTGGCAGGAAATTCTAAGTCATATGCAACTCCACCTATTCTTCTCACAATCTGGTATGGACCTATATAGAGAGGACTCAACTTACCCTTTTTCCAAAATCGCATAACTCCCTTCATGCGAGAAACCTTGAGAAACACCCAATCTCCAACCTTAAACTCTAGATCTCTTCTCCTATTGGCGTGGGATTTCTGATGACTCTGAGCTTTCTTAAGTCATTCTCTAATGACTTTCACATCCTCCATTGCTTGATGAATAAGATCAGGCCCAAACATCTATGTCTCACCCACTTCATACCACCCTATTGCTGACCTACATCTTTTTCCATACAATGCCTCAAATGGTTCCATCTTAATACTAGAATGGAAATTGTTATTATATGCAAACTCTATCAGGGGCAGGTGTTCCACCCAACTACCTTTTGTTGACCCATATCTTTCTTGATCTACGTTAAGATGAGATCTTTAACCTGCTTCTCTTTAACTTCTGCACAAAGGGAAGATTTTGCTATCTCATGAACAACCACTCTTCCATCCTCGGAATCCAAAAGTCGCACTCCTAGATTTGTAAGTCGGTGAATATCCTTCACCATCTCCCTCTTTTATTTCCATATATGAGAAAGACTGCCCATAGATAACCTACTGAGGGCGTCGGCTACCACATTCACCTTGCCCAAATAATAGTGCAGGCTTATGTCATAGTCTTTTAAAAGTTCCAACTATTGCCTCTGCCTGAGATTCAATTCTTTCTGTGAGAAATATACTGTAAACTTTTGTGGTCAGTAAATATATCAACATGTACCCTATACAAATAGTACCGCCAGATCTTAAGTGCAAAAACCAGAACCACTAACTCCAAGTCATGAGTAGGGTATTTCACCCATGTACCTTCAACTGCTTAGATGCATAAGCCACTACCTTATCGTTCTGCATAAAATCACACCCAAGTCCTACTCGAGATATATCTTAGTATACAACACAACCTTTTGTACCCTATGGAAGAGTCAACACAGGAGCAGTAGTCAACTTGTATTTAAACTTCTCAAAACTATTCACACAAGAGTCAGACCATAAAAACTTTACCATTTTCTGAGTCAACTTAGTAAGTAGTGCAGCTATGGAAGAAAAAATCTCTACGAACCCCCTGTAATAACCCGCCAAACCCAAGAAGCTCCAAATGTCGGTTGGAGTCGTGGGTCTGGAC
This sequence comes from Capsicum annuum, assembly GCF_002878395.1. Taxonomy (NCBI): domain Eukaryota; kingdom Viridiplantae; phylum Streptophyta; class Magnoliopsida; order Solanales; family Solanaceae; genus Capsicum; species Capsicum annuum. The sequence goes on along the minus strand of NC_061120.1, from coordinate 36,672,013 downwards.
CATTTTCTCACTGCCTCAACCTTTTGAGGATCAACTTTAATCCCCTCACTAGACACAATATGCCCCAAGAAAGCAATAACATTTAACTAGAATTCATACTAGGAGAACTTTACATACAACCTATGATCTTTGAGAGTCTGGAGGATAATTCAGAGGTGATTGGCATAGTCCTCCTTACTTTTGGAATAAATCAAGATATCATCAATGAAAAATATGACAAAAAAGTCTAGAAACTGTTGGAAGACCCTATTCATTGGTCCATAAAGGTTGCAGGGGCGTTAGTTAACCCGAAGGACATGACTAAGAATTCATATTGACCATATCTAGTTCGGAAAGCTGTCTTGGGAATGTTTGACTCCCTAACTTTCAATTAATGATATCCTGAACGAAATTCTATTTTAGAAAAGCATTAGCACCCTCAAGTTGGTCAAACAGATCATCAATCCTAGGAAGTGGATATTTATTTTTGATAGTGACCTTGTTTAACTGGCGATAATCTATGCACATACGCAGGGAACCATCTTTCTTTTGCATGAAAAGTATAGGTTCACCCTAGGGAGAAATACTAGGATGGATGAAACCTTTATCTAGGAGGTTTTCTAGCTGCTCTTTCAACTCTTTCAATTCTGCTGGAGCTATTCTATATGGTGGAATAGAGATGGGATGGGTGTCTGGCAACACATCTACGCCAAAATTTATATCCCTATCAGGTGGTATTCTTGGGAGATCATATGCAAAGACTTCCATGAATTCATTTACTAAAGGGACAGACTGAAGAGGAAGACTTTCGGTGTTAAAATCTTTAACCCAAATAAGATGATATAAATAACCTTTAGAAATGAGTTTACGGGCCCTGAGATAAGATATGAATTGCCCTCTAGGTGCTAAAGAGTTCCCTTCCCATTTTATTTTTAGCTCATTCGAAAAAGAAAAAGTAAACTTTTGGGTTCTACAATCTAGTATGGCATAATACGAATGAAGCCAGTCCATCCCTAGGATAAAATTAAAATTAACCATAACAAGATCTATGAGATCTGTCACAGTATCCCAGATAAGAATAGACCCAACACAACTTTTCTATATCCTCCTAGCCACAATAAAATCACCCATCGGAGTGGAAGCAGAGAAAGGGTCGGTAATGACTTTGGGCTTAAACCCAAAACCAACAGCTACATATGGGGTCACATAAGATAAGGTAGACCCGGGATCAAGTAAAATATAAACATCACGGGAAAAGATTTGTAACGTACCGGTGATAACATCTAGTGAGGCCTCTGCCTCCTAGCTGTTAGTAAAAGTGTATAGCCGATTGCGACCACTTTCGAAAGCTGAAGTGGCACCCTTTTGAAATACTGGTGGTGTACAAGAATTTGCCTGAGATTTTGCACCACCAACATTCCTTCTAGAAGATGGACAATCTCTCTGTAAGTGACCTGGCTAACCATATGAATAACATAGAAATGTGCCCCACTAACACCTTCCTGGATGATTCTTACCATAAGTCTCACACCGTGGAAAAGTGCGATACTGCAGAGCCACACTACCCTATGATTGAGTATCCTAAGCTCTGGATCCCTGATTAGTTTGGAAACTCTGATATCTTCTATCAACTGGAGGTCTGGGCGCAGGACGCTGCCTACAGACTGTGCATTACCCCAATTCTTCTTATTCTACCATTTATTACCCCACTTACCACTTTATGGCTGACTGTGATGCTGATCTGCTATTCTGGCTCTCTTTGCCTGCCTGTCCTTCTCTCTAGATTCAGCGACTTTCTTTTTCTTTTCTTCTACCTATTGCATATGGACTGATAGTGTAGCAAAGTCCATATCCCTATTTAGCATCGCCCCTTGATATTCAAGCACTAGATTATCTAAAAGGTCGGATGCAAACTTCCTCATCTGGGCTCTCATATTGCTAGTCATCTCTAGTGCATAGTGGGCTGATTGGTTAAACTTCAAAGTGTACTCTTGGACACTCATTTTTCCCTGCTTTAGATATATATACTCCTCAGCTTTGGCCTCCCTCAACTCTAGAGGAAAGAACCGATCAAAGAAGGCTTCCACAAATTCACCCTAAACTGCGGGCTCTGCACTCTCTATCTTCGTATCCTCTCACTCATTATACCACTGATTTTCAACATCCTTGAGTTGATAAGTTTCTAACCCCACCCTTTCTATCTCCTTCATATGCATCACCTTAAAGATCTTCTCCATCTCATCTACAAACTCCTCTGGATCTTCTTCTACCTTGATGCCAGTAAACTTGGGTGGATTCATTCTTATAAACTGACCCACCTTAGTAGCCTAAGATGTAACAGATGCAGACCCAACATCTTTTGAGTGTTGAGCCTGAGTGGACACCAACTGTGCCAGCATATGAATAGACTGTCTGAATTCTGCATTAAAAATATCTCTCTGAGAAGTCGGGGGACAGTTAATATTGGTCCATTAAGCCCGAGGTGGGATGGTTGGGACTGGGGGTACTCCCAGAGTAGGATCAGGTTCTGGGGGGTCCGTATCCCATGAGTCGGATAGACCTCATCTGTCTGTGTTTTCTGATCGATAGTGTGACGAGGAGGCATGATCTATTTTTTTGAAAAGCAATAGAGCATTGATTAGAGGTAGATTAGACTCCAAAGCATGAACTAGATGACAAAGAGGGGAAACATTCCTAAACGCCTAGTATCCCCTGCTTATAAGTGTGGCACACTACACACCCATAAACAAGACTCTACCCGATGCAATTTTGCAGACACCCTAGGACCATGAACCATTCTCTGATACCAAGTTTGTCATGACCTGAACTGAGGCCCTGTCTGTGACGAGCATCCCGAACCATGAAGGCCCGAACACCCTTCTAAACTTAAAATCATATACACTATTCATACATAAATAAGGAAATACAGAAATTATAACAAGGCAGAATCATGTTCATAAATCTGATATGAATTTAGCATTTAATACAAAATCCAAAACTAACTAGCAACATCTGCAAATCGTCTGCAAAATCTTTACTACATGATCACTAACATAATCTGAAAACTGGGACAAGGCCCCTAGTAGACCAAAACCATATCTAATAATAGTTTTCTGAAAGTAAACAGACCTTCTGGAATAAAGAAGGCTCAGCAATTGGACACTGCAGCTCTGTCTGATAAAATCTATTACTTTTCTGGACCCCTAGACTGAGCCTCAGAACCTGGAGGAAGGAGTAGGGGTTAATACAGATGTACTGGTCTGCAAAGTAATCAAAAATAAAAATTTTATATAAGTAAAATAGTGGAGAGCAATTTGTTAAAACATTATGCATAAATAATTCTCAAAATACATAGGCACTTTCTAAAAATCATAAGTCCTTTTTTTCAATGCACTGTCTGTTCTCTGTATTACTTCTGAGTTAGGTGGCACTCGCCTACAAATCTGATATTCCACGGACTCTATGGAATATTCCATTGAATCCGTGGGGAATCCCTCAACCCAAGTATGCCACAAGGGCTGGAGTCTCTAATTCTAATACGCCATAGGACACTAGGCCAGCGTAATATAATATACCCGGATCGGTAAATAACTATTTTTTGGGCAATGATTTATTTGAACTCCTTCCCTCTTCAGGGAACTACCTAACATCTCTTTATGCTCTATTTTAGCCTTTTCTGAACATGCATCATTCTAAAACTTTAAAACCTGAAAGTCTAATTTCTGTATTAGTTTGTCTCTGTTATGACATTTTCTAGTTGGTATCGTCATACCAAGACTTGCAAGTCATTATTCTGAGCCATATATAATTATTTCATTCTAAAATACTGTTCAGGCCACTTGATCATGCATATAGTGTAAGAAGAGTCATATCTCAAATCATAAGTCAAAAATCATGCAAAGTTTTTCGATTCATTCAATAATTTCAATAAGTAGTGGCCAACTTCTCCAAAACATTCCTGAAGTTTCTTTGTTTATCAATCTCAACAATTAAAATCGTTAAAGCATTCCTCTCTCCCATTCTTAATAATCATGAATTTCATATAAGACAAATAGTATCTTGAATCATTCTGTAAACCATAAAATGTAAGGATTCATAACTTGTAAATCAAATAATAAAATAATGGGAGAGAGAGATTATATATTTCATGCTCTCGATTCATAATTCACAGTTTTCAATGCATACGTACATATATACAATTCAAATTAATTTGAGGGAAGACCTAACGACCAAAACAATATTATCAAAGCTTCTAAAACATGAATGTATTCATAAATTCAAAAACCCCTTTCTTAAAATTATAATTTCTATACCCATGAGATTTTAGGAAAACCCCACATACCTTGATTATGAAGAATAATGGCTGATCCTTGAAGCCTACGGTTTGGGGATTCCAAATCTCCGATCAATTTCAAAAACCCACGGTTGAATCTTGAGTTTCTTGGAGGAGAAGTATATGAACTAGGGTTTTTGTTTTGAGGGAAATCTTGAGAATGTCGTATATTATGCCTGTAGAGGTCTAATCTCCTATTTGGACGTTTTAAGAGACTTGAAAAAAAGTTCAAACTACCCTTGTTAACTTCTGAACGAAATTGGATAAATTTAAATTGGGAACCCGATCTTATGGACCACCGCGATGCACCACTATCGCATTGGCTCACTGAAAATTAATGAATGGGAATTTGGCCCACTCCGCGATGCACCACCATTGCGGAGTCTCACTGGAAATTGAACGTCATCTTTTAAACCCTCTCCGTGACGCTCCAAGGATAGGAATGATGGTGTTTTATGACTAGTACTTAAATTAACCATAACTCCTTCACCGAGTGTCCATTTTGGATGATTCTTATGTCGATGGAAAACTTATTCGATCATCTACATAATGAAAAGTTCAAATCTAAGGAATTCCATAAGAAAATAAGTATAAATTATTCTAGAAGTCAATTCTTGATACTTTTGGGACAAAAAATTCAACTAGGAAAAACTTCGGGGCATTATAAATAATTCTCACTGAAGTCTAAATTTATAGATTATTTACCAACACTCTTTGCAGAGAGTGTTAGAAAAGTTCTTAGAGGATCTGTAACTATTATAAATTATGATGATTATGCCTATGAAAAATTGATTAATATTTGTACTCAAGAAGGTCTATCCTTATGTAATGAAATCAGATTGAATCAACAAATCAAAAGACATTATCTTAATGAAAAATAATAATTAGGTGAATTTTGTGAATAATTTGCTATTGACATACCTAAGAGTTCTAAAGAGCCGTATAGGCACTAGAAGAGCAAAAAAATTTATAACAAGAAAAATAAAAAAATTGAGAAAAAAGTCTAGAAGAAAGAATAAAAGAAAAAGATTATAAATCCAACAAGCCTAATGCTTGTTACAAATGTGGTAGAGTAGGTCATTTTACCAAGACTGTAAAGTCAGGGATAGGATTTAAAATCTTAACATAGATAAGGAGATAAATCAATTTTTGTGCAGAATTTTATTAAATTCTTCCACGAAAAAATTCAAGTCTAGATCAAAGTTATAATGAGGATTCATCTACAGATGAAGAAGGCTTAAGAGTTCTTCATAATGAGGATTATATGTTCTCTGAGGATGGGTGTACGCCTTGTCAATTAGGGAAACCTTGTGATAACAAGGGTGATGGTTAGTTTTATAAGATTTACGCTCAATTTCAGAATTTATATATTAATGTCCTTGAAAATATTTAATTAGTAGAACTTTTAGAAATTATTAGTGATCTAGAGATAAGATCTCAAAAGATAGATCAAATGGAAAAACTCTCTACAAGTTCCCCCAAAAATTAGTGGCAAATTCCTTCTAAGAAAGGACCCTATACTATGTCTGAAGTTCAAAGACTTCTTAAAGAAAAAGAGCGAGTGACTCATACTCCGGCAACAACCCATGATTTAAAAATAAAGATTGGTAATCTCAAGAAGAAAATTGTTGTTCTCAAAAATAATAATATGGTAATACATAAATAGGTATCCAATTTAGAGGATCAAAGTCTGATCATGGAAACTACAGATAATATATCAAGTTTGCAAGAAGACAGATTTTTTCAAACAGTTGAATTTATAGCACATCAAAATTTTACGTAAAAATTGCTCTCTCAATTGATTATAACTTTAAGAAAGAATTTACAGCTATTATTGATAGTGTGTGGATAGTAATTGCATACAAGAAAGCCTAATACATTTTTTTTATAATTTTATAAAATCACTCATATCCTAAGAAATGCTAGTGGTCATAGAATGAGAGTTGAATATACAATTCTCAAGGAATATATCTGTCAAGGTAAATCATGTATGCTAGAAACCTTTGATTGGTAAAAGATATTATTGATGAAATTATTTTAGGGGTCCTATAGTTTGTTCATTTATATCCTATTACCAGATGGGATGAAACTGGTGTAACTGAATCATTTAATAACAAGGAAATCAAATTTGAATGGTGTGAACCACCCTATTCAATATTTTTAAATCTAATAAAACAAAATAAAAATACTTTCAAGAAAATATAAAAGTTGATTTTCTAAGAAATAAAATTTATAGTTTAACAGTAGAAAATACTTTGAAAATGTAACCACATTTTTGGGCTAGAATTCAAACCGTTATTTCTACATGTAAAAACTCGAATACGATTATTTCAATATAAGTATAAGTGTCATGATCATTTACCGAGTGTGTAAATTGCTTTTGATGTGAAGAATGTTCATAGAAAACACTTATAGTGAAGTGGAGTTAAGAACTTTTGATTCGACCAAATTTTGGTATTTGATTCTACAAGGGTCAAATTTGAATATGTATAACTTCTGCAATATATTGAATTTTTGGTATCAATACCCACCAAATTTAAGATAATTGAGTCCTCTTTAGAATAAATCCGATTTTGCCTTAATCTGATACCTGGGAAAAAGTTATGAGCATTTTCGTTAGGAACCAGTAAGGGTCCGCAATTTCAGCGTTTCATGAAGGACAATCTCCATTATAAGTAGTGTGGCACGGAGGTTAGCCTCCACGATAAGGTCCATTCTATGCCGCTATGTAAAAGTCATGTTGTCTTGTTTTATTTCCTTTAGAATGAGTGGTAATGAAGTCTTTTCACATATGAATAACCTTTAAATACTATATGAACCTGTTTCCACTAGTTTTCACATTACAAAAGCTATTATTCCGCCCTCAAACACAAAACCTAAGAAAATCTTACAGGTTTCATTGTACGTTTATCTTTCGAGTTCCAAGTTCTGAATTACTTTCCAGTCCTCATGTATCCATGGCATGTACCACTTTCCCTATACTTGTATTTTATTAATGGCATGAAATTGATTATTATTCACATGATTTTTGATGTTGGGTATGAACTATGGGTTGAGGGTTTTGGAAATAAATTATTTGAATGTTTTCCTAGGATTACTATTGAACTATTATGCATTTAATTATTGGTTCGTATACTCATTGGGGTGCATGGGAATAGTGGATGGAATAGGGGGACAATGTAATCCCCACATTCGTAAACTATCAATGTAATCCCCACATTTGTAAACTATGGAAATAAAGGTATAATGAAACCCCCAAATAATTAGTTTTGGTATGGAAATTGATAATAACCTCAACCCACTTTCATAATGGATTTTGGAATGCAATTTATCATTTGGTTTGGATTATTCTCTTTGAAAATAATGTATTGCATAAATAGTTAAATCGATAAGAAAGATAATGAAAACCTTGGGGTACAAAAGAATCCCCCAAGTGATTTTAATAATGAAAACTTTGCGGGGTACGAAGGAATCTCCCAAGTGGCTTTAATAATGAAAACCTTGCGGGGTACTAAGAAACCCCCCAAGTGATTTTAATAATGGAGTCTGTGAGGTACGAAGGAATCCCCTAAATGTTGTTTAATGACATTGCTTGCAATCTAGAGTCGATTTGACGATACGACTTAATAATGCCTTAATAATTGACTCCTAGAATTGGTGGATTGATTATATGTTAAATGTTTTAATTAGGCTTAAAGAGGGTTGTGATAGCTAGTCGTAAAGGTGTGAGTCCTGAAGGAATAATAATGGAAACTCATGTTTGCCGACGTATAGATTGATCTTGATGACCATATGCTTGTGGGATACGAAGGAATACCTTAAGTATATATACAATTGTATCATAGTTGGCGTAGGGTACATCAGAATTCCTAGCCTCTATGATATCTTTATTTTGTGCGGCACTGGGACCCAACCAGGGGTTACAGCTGGACTTACATAGAATGTGGATAGTTTTAAGGCAGTCAATCTATATAATGCAGGATAAAGATTTAAAGTCCATGCAAAGCCTTGCTCCCTTTCCCAAAATCTTATATATATACATATAGATATTAATAGATATATACATGTGCTTTGTTTTGGATTGATGAAATTATTTTATCCTTTATCCCTGAGTTACATGCTAGTGCTCAACCCACTAACCATCTCTGGATGTTGTATCCCCACGAAATATAGGAACCAAAAATATTTCTACTTTTTCTACTAAGTGACCAGTGATCATTAGATAAGTTTGTGAGTCATCTTGTAGTGGTGAGCTTCCATATTTTGAAGGACCTTATTTCATAATTTTATTTCTTTATGTCATATACTTTTCTTTGGTATAGTTTTGGCTATTCTTGGGGCATGTACCAACTTAGATTAATTTTGGGTTTTGTATAGAGTTTTTATGGATTATTTTGGACTTAGGATAGGTTTTTGAATTCTTAGACTTCTTTTGAGTCATACTTATCTATCTTATTTTACCTTTGGAATTTCGTTGTTATATTATATTATGTTTTTGATGACTAGACGAAAGGGGTAGTTCCAATCCTTGGTGCACTTTAGATACCCTTTACGACCAAGCCCTGGTTTGGCTCATGATAAAGTTGGTATCAGAGCCTAGGTTCATGGTCAATTGGGTGTCTACAAAGCCATGTCAAGGAAATTCTCTTTTATGGGTGTGTAGTGCGCCACAGTTATAAGGAAGAGGTTATGAGGCATTTAGCATATTTTTCTCATTCTTTCATACTCTAGATCATGCAATAGTATTGTCCATATAAATATTATCTGACTTTCTTCCTTCCTCTAATCTTGTTGGAGATATCTCATTATCTAGGTAATACAAGTGCAAAGTCTTATATTCCTAATAGTGTGGTCCTTTTTGAATTAGTTATCAAAGGTTGTAAAATGGCGAAAGGACTTAAAAGGAGTCCATTAGTGTGTCAAGGTGTATTGATTCAAGAATGTACCTCTAACTTCATGAATCGTGTTTTCAGCCCAAGGTAAGAGGTACAATTTATCCCTTTTAATAACTTTTTGGAAAAATAGCTTGCTTAAGGGAAAGGGTTTGTATCCAAATATTGGGATAGTATTTCTATTCTAAAGGTAGTACAAATTGGGGTGTTATAACCTATGAGTAGTAAGGTGATCCTGAGTTAGTAATATGAGGTCTTATCCTTAAGATTCAAAGTGAGGGTAACTTTTTATTAAAAAAAAAGAGATAATTGTAATTGTATGACCTTTATGTGATGTTTGGGGTTAGTATGCTCTTATGGTGTTAGTTAAGTAATATGCTCTTATAGTAGTCAATAAAAGAGGTCATGTGAAGTTTAGGGTTAGTATGTTGTTATGGTGTTAGTTAAGTAATATGCTCTTATGGTAGTCGATAAAAGAGAGTGGTTAGTTATAATGTTTGCATCTTTAGTTAAAATAAGAAAGAAGTTCACGAGGACTTGATACTGTAGTGGTGAAATAAATCATAGGTTATGAATGAATGAATTGGTCAACTAATAATTTATGAATTTAGCGTTCACTTGGGGATATCATAGAAAGAAGAGACTAGGTGGTGTTTATAGAATCTTGAAGATAGTTGGGATGTAGGCATGGGTAAGCGAATATGATATGAGAAGGTGAATGTTCTATAGAGAATAATGGGTTAGGTAATAAGATTAAGATCGACTATCCTTATTAGATGATTTTAATACACTAAGGGTCCCTTGATTTTTATCTAGATGATTTTAATACACTAAGTTCATTTGTTATGTGAGAAGACATGTAAGGAATATTAAGGTGTAGCAATAACATTGTGAAGAAGAATGTGTTTGTGGGCCATAGTTAAGTTAAATAAGGAATTTAGGTTGATTTCTCTATTTGATGGACTAGTATAGTATGTGGGATATTTCATTAATGGTACATGATTGTTTTTAGACACTAAGTTTGAACTTTAGATGTTGATTGTGATGATAAGAATGTTAGCTCAAGAATTGTGATACAATATTTGTGGGAGTGAATTAGTAGGTTTTATATAATGTGTGAAAGAGCTAAGGTTGATGACTTGTGAAATATGGGAGTGGGTAATTATGATATATGCATAAGGTCTAGTGTTGTAGTAGAAATGGTGGCTGGATTATTAGATGGATAAGAGCCTTAGGTTATAAAAATAAAGTGTACTCGATTTTAAGTTATGAGTTCCATATAAGCCTAAATTATATTCTTAAATTCCTTATTATGGAGAAGTCTAGGGAGTTGTTATATGGTGTTATGTAGAGCTAAATTGAGGGAAAAATAGACAGACTATGTGAACTCTTGGTATAGCTTTAAAATTTTGTTAAGTTACGAGGTTATGATATTAGAGGTGTAATGCTAGTATTCTAAGGATTTGAAAATGAAGTGTTAAGTGTTTAGAAGAACGAATGTCTATTCCTATGAAAATGTTAGTTATAAGGTGATGACTTTGGAGGTTGGGGGAAGTTAAGATTAGTATCCCTAAAGGAGGTGTCCTAGAAAGAATTTAGTGTTTTCATAATAAAGTTGTCAATATGAGTTTGGTGTTCTCGTGTGGAGTGTTGTGCATATAGATTTAATGATGGGATACACTTTCAAGATTGGGATAGTGACCCTTGAGCTAAGGGGGAGATAATGCAAATCTTGAATTTTGTCATGGTGGTGAGTTTCAGGGATGAGTCATGATAAATCTATTCTTGCTTTAGCAAATTCCTCCCATTTCTGTTCAAGAGGATATTATAACAACATCCTACGTATTCAAATGGTGTCTATGCCTAAGTTTCTAGTCCTCTATACAATCTATACCATGTTTTGGCCCTCTAATTATGATCTAAGTGTCTTGATGTGTGAAGTCCTTCGTTCTAATTGAGCAGTGAAACAAATATATTTTATAATTAAATATTGTCACTCCTATCTCTGAAGCTCATACTCTATTCCCTCAGTTACTTTCCTTGTGTCAAGATAGCAGTGGTTATGGAAGCATACTAATGTTTTAGATTAGAGAGTGATTGATCTATACTATAAAGTTTTGGTGTGGCTCCTTGAATTATGGTTATAGATGAACCAAAAAAAGTGAGATAAAGCTTTTGTTATGTGGAATAGTTAGGAGAGGAATATGTGGTGAAAATTTTTGTAAAGGTGATTAAAGTTGTTGGGTTTTTTATGGGGAAATTTTTAAAGTGGGTGTAGTAAAGATACGCTTGAATGTTGTGATTGATATATAAATAAACCATTGTGTTATATGGATAGTACTCTTGATAAGAAATGATGTTGTTTGACTAAAGTGATAGGATGGAGTAGTATTTTTGGATGGATGTAAAGTATAGAGCCCTACAGCTTAAGTTAGTACTTTTTAACTCTGAAGTAGGCTTCAATATCGAAGCTATGTGTAGTTAGACTCATGCTCTGGTGGTGATGTGACTTGTGGGAAAATTATAAGATTGAAATGGTAAAGTTTGGTATTCGTAGTTGAATTCATAGCTGAGAAGTTTGTGATATTTAAGGGCTATTAGTATAAGACCCTACAAATTTCCATCATTTTATTTTGACCCTTCCATGTTCGAAACAATGATTTTTGACTTAAATGGTGTTTACTCATGTGAATGAGGTATCTCAGGAGAGTTTTGGAATTTTTGGATGGGGTTCGGGGTGATTTTCAAACACGGAGGTAGTAAGCCTCCGTAATATCAACGTGTCAGGAGACTACTCTGCAATAAGCAGCGTGGCATGGAGGTTACCCTCCGCGATAGGCAGCGTGCCACGCCGAGGTGTAAAATCTTTTCCAATTTTAATTTTTTCACTTGGGGTAAGGGACTTTGGGTCTTTTAACCTTTGTAAGACTTTAGTCTCATTACCTCATGATTCGTGCATACATAATTCACTTTGTGATACCATGAAGTCCTTTTCATTTGATTCCTATATGTATTTTGTGGAGGGAGAATTCCTAATGAGAAGCTACATACTTAGTTCCATACTTCTAAAGCCTCAAAAGATTCCTATCTATCATTCGAGGTTGAATGATTCCAAGGGGGAGATAATGTAACACCTCGTATTTTTGGGCTAGAATTCGAACCATTATTCCTACGTATATAAACTTGAATCCAATTATTTCTATATAAATATAAGTGTCATGGTCATTTACCTAGTTTTTAAAGTGCTTTGGAGGTAAAGAATGTTCATAGAAAACACTTAGAGTAAAGTGGAGTAAAGAACTTTTGATTTGACCAAACTTTAGTATTCGATTCTACAAGGGCCAAACTTGAACGTGTGTAACTTCTAGAATATATTGAATTTTAGGTCTCAAGACCCACCAAATTAAAGATAATTGAGTCATCTTTCCAACCCATCAAATTTTTCCTTAATTTGATACCCGAGCGAAAAGTTATGGGCATTTTCGTGAGAAACCACTGAGGGTCCGTGATTTCAGCTTGTCACGAAGGATAATCTCCATGATAAGAAGCGTGGCACGGAGATTAGCCTCCACGATAAGGTCCGTACCATGCCGTTATGTAAAAGTCAAGTTGTCTTATTTTATTTTCTTTAGGATGTGGGAGAATGAGATCTTTTAACCTTTGAACGATTTTTAATCACTATATGAACCTATTTCCATCAGTTTTCACAACACAAAAGCTATTATTCCACCCCAAACACAAAACCAAAGAAAATATTAAGGGCTTCATCGTACGTTTATCTTTTGGGTTCTAAGTTTCAAATTACTTTCCAATTCTCGTGTGTCTAAGGCATGTATCACTTGCCCTATACTTGTATTTTATATATGGCACAAAATTAGTTTATTATTCACAAGATTTTTTATGTTGGGTTTGACCTATCGGTTAAGGGTTTTGGATATAAATTATTTGAATGTTTTCTCATGATTAATATTAAACTATTATGCATAGAATTATTGGTTTGTGCACTCATTAGAGTGTATGGGAATGTTCTATATGTAGATTTGATGATGAGAAACTAAATTCTAAGGGACCAGGTCCTAGGATGAGCAAGGTAGCGTTGTCTGCACAGTTTTGTCCTCTTGTGCAACAAACTTACAGGTGCTATTTTTTATTGATTAGGACAGCTGTTCCAATGATATTTCAGTCCTAAACATCACTCATCTATAAAATAAAATAAAGGCTTCTTCATCAAACTAGTTATTGCAAATACAAAGAGTGAAAAGAGGTAGCATAAACCTAGTTCCAACACTGCTCAAGTTCTTAGCTTTATAAGTTCTTAAATAGAAATTGTTCTTGAGTCAGTTGTGATTTGTAAACGAATTACTCATGTTGTAAGAGTAATGACTTTTTCTCTTTGAGTAGAGAGTGGTTAGGTAGAGTTACCTAAGATTATGACTGATTAGAGTTAATCAATAGAGTGGGTCCTTGGTAGAGTTACGAAAATGAGCTTGCAGTAGAGTTGCTACTAACAAATGGAGCCTAGAGTTAGGATGAAATCTAGAATGTATCAAGAGGTTGATTATAGTGGAATTCTTTGGTGCTTTGCTTGTGAGGAAAAACCATGGTTTTTTCCGTCCTGGGTTTCCATATAAAAATATTGAATTTTAACTCTTCCTGCACTCTCTCTTACTTTCTAGTTATTTTTGTGTATCTTACCTCTGATTGATTTTAAGGGACATGTTCTTTCACTATGTGGTGCAACCCTCAGGGTTTCAACAATTGGTATCATAGCGAGGTCACCCTAAAAGGTTTACACCTAGAGTGTTTGGGTTATCATGGCTGCTCCACCTAATCTAGAAGAAGGGCAATCTACTACTAGACAAACAAAATTCAATGGGCAGTATTATGGGTGGTAGAAAACCAGGATGTTTGACTTAATTATGGCTGAAGATAGTAAACTGATGGACATAATCCTTGATGGACCTCATGTTCTTGTTAAAGAAGTTAAATAAGGAGAAATAACTAGAATGTTTGTTAAAAGAAGGAGATAGTATGATGATAAAGATAGAAAGAAAATTGAGATGAATTACAAGGCCAAGAAATTGTTAGTTTGTGGTACAGGGCCTGATGAATATAATAGGATCTCAGCTAGTGAAAATGCCAAAGAGATCTGGGATTGCTTGAGGACTGGACATGAAGGTACTACTGATGTGAAGGATTCTAAAGTAGACATGCTGACTACTCAGTATGAAACCTTCACCATGAAAGAAGGAGAAACAGTCCAAGAAATGCATGCAAGATTTACTTCTTTAACTAATGAGTTGCATTGCTGAGGTGAAGTAATTCCCTTGTACAAATAGGTGAGAAAAATTCTTGGGGTCCTTTCTAAATCCTGGGGAAAAAATGTGGATGCTATCACTGAGGCTAGGAGCTTAAAAACTCTCACCATGGATGAACTCATTAGGAACCTAAAAACTCATGAACTTAAAAAACAACAAGGACATGAGAAGATGGAGGTAAAAAAGGAAAAACCTTTGGCTTTAAAAGCTTTAAGATCAGGGCCAAATGAAGATAACATTGATGTCTCCTACATAGCAAAAATATTTTTTAAAGTTATGATGAAATGTGGTTAGTTCTAATGAAGTGGAAGCAGCAACAGAAAAGGAGCCACTATGGAAGTTTGTCATAGATATGGAAGTCATGAACATTTTTTTAAGGATTTTCCAATGCACAAAATAGACTATCAGGATTATAACAATATTGGAGGTGACAAAGGAAGAGACAGGGACTAGGTCCCTGTAAAATTAAGAAGACAGGCTACAGCTGATGTTGCAGTTAAGCAAGCCTTAGCTGGTTGGGGCGACTTCTCTACTGAATACGATGAAGTTGAGAAGTCTGCATATGTCTCCAAACTTATAGTGGAAGATGAGAAAGTGAACTTTGATTCCTTGTTTTACTTCATAGCAGACACTGAAAATTAAGAAGAAAATGAGGTAACTATCTCTGACATTATGAAAAATCTTGAAAATTACTCTGAGAGAAAGATAAAGAAGCAAGAAAATGTATTGATTGATATATTATGCAAATTCAGTATTGAAAAAAAGGGTCTAGAAAAAAAGATAAAGAATCAGGAGCTTAAATTAATTACCCTAACTGTCCCGATTTCCAAAATAGAATAATAGTGTGCTAAGTTAAAATCTAACAATGTGAGTTGGGAGAGACAACTAAAGAAAGTAGATGCTTTTGATAGAAAATGGAATAAAGAGGCCTCACAACTTTAAATTGAGCTTGAAGATAAGATGAAGAATTCTCAAAACCATCTCATGACTGTGCTCTATAAGAATGAGGAGTTATAGAGGGACCTAGTTTGTTTGAGGGAAGAACTTGAAAAATCACTATAATGGACTACATTCCCTCAAATCCTTTTTAACTTAACTAATCAAGGAGGTTATGATTTTAAAGTTTTGGGTTATTAGTACAAAACTCAATCAACTAAGTCTCATGGAAAGGCTACTCAAAATGCTAAGAACAAAGTCCATAAGCTTCTATGTACTTACTGTGGAAAAGATGGACACATCAAATAAGACTGTCAAAGCTGGATCAGAGAAATAATGATCAATGATAGATATATCCAGTAGGGGAATATCAATCCTAAAGGTGTAAGACCTTTGAAAAACATGGAAAAACTATCATTACCTAGATAGACAAAGAAGAATTTAATCACATCTCTATCTTTCTACTGGGGACTCAAACTTTAATAGGTTCCTAAGTGTGACAAATGATATTAAATATAGAAGGGAGGAAGGGTATGCAGTCAGAATAATCTTCTTGATATGTAATTGTTTAAGGATATAAATGAAAGGTTTGATTGTATTCTCTTTCTTGAGATACTTCAAGGTTAAGGTGTCTTATGTGGATAGGTAAAAAAGGTCAAAAATTATATGAAGTTAATGGAAGTGGTCAAGATCCTAACAATTCAGAAGAATTTCAAAGAAATGTCTAGTCAGAATTCACAGGGACCTGGTCCCAGTGGAAGTCATCTCAGAAAATCAATCTAGAAGAACATATTTTCTCATCCCCTAGATATTTAAATTTGATTGAAGGAATGCAAACAAGAGTCTAAGCTAGAAGCTTCATGTTCCTTTCAGCATTTCTATTCCAAAAATGAGCTAGCAAAGGTGTAAAAGATTTTGGAAGATTCTACTTAGTCTACAGTAATGCAGAAGGAACTTTGAAAATTCAAAAGGATGCCAAGTCTAGGACATGCTCCTCAGACCTATTTCTACAACAAATTGTGATATGTTGTGGTGTAATGAAATAGACAAGGTATAGCTAGGATTGATCAAATCAACTTGACTTACTGGATAACTCAGTTTTCCTTCCAAAAATTGGATATGTTTAGGAAACAGGTATCCTTGGTAAATTAGGTGTATGTTTGTCTAACTCAGTAACATACCATTGTAAGTATACACCCATAAGAGCAACTTTGGAGGTAGACATATGTGATAAGCACAAAGTTAAAAATTCAATCAGATTAGAGAGTCTCAGATTAGTATCATGTATATGCAAACTTTGTCTGTTCTCTCAAGAAAAAACCATGTCCTCTCTATCTTTGTGTAGGAAAAAAGTTGTTCTACTCTAAAAAGGAAGGTGTGTCACCTAAAATCTGATATTGATCATATTATGCTCCCCTAGAAAACCCTTACTTGGGTTTATTGTTCCCTTAAATCTAGTTGCATCCACTCGTTTTCTTATCAAAAAGGAAAATCCAAATCCCAAAGAGCCCTTCTAAGTAAAGAACCTTCTTGATGGCTGCAGCTCTCCCAGTTTCACATCCTCTAAAGAATTCTGAGCTTAGCATTGTGAAAAATCCCATTACAAACTTCCTGAAAAACATCCTTATTCTTCTACTCTTCCAGAGCTTAACTCTTTCATCACTCAACTTGTTAATGAAGAATCTTTCTTGAATCTTCTAAAATGTGTAGTAGATGTAACCTAGGTTGCTGAAAATCTCATCTTATTGTCAAAAATCCAGGAAAAAGCATAGTTGATCACAAGAAAAACAATATCAGGAAAACACCAAGAATTTATGGAAAATGGTCTAGAAGTTTTAATAAGAAGCAGCTGAGTCTTGAGCGACCTGGTCTTAAGAAGAGAAAAGTAGCTGAAATAGAATCTATGATCACTTATACTAGAAGAAAGAATGGAGAGAAAAGTGAGGTTGTATTCCAGGAAGTTAGAAACAGGTTCTTGAAGAATCAAAAGGTGTTAACTATAAGGATTTTTTATTCAAATGTTCTGACAAAACATTGTATGGTGGAATTAGTTGAGCTGGTTAAACATCAAGGTTAGATGTGTCTCATAGAAGGACCTATTCCCACTATTTTTGATGAGATAGTCATGGAATTCTATTTGACTTTTGAATTCTTAAAAGATGGGATGAATCTGACTACACAGGTCCAAGGAAAAAAGATAAAGCTGGGCTAGGAATTATTTTGGAAGTTCCTATATATGGGGTGAGAACTGTCTCCAAGAAGCTACCTTTAATAAAATTCTTAGCAAATGCATCCAAGGACAAAGGTAAATTTGTGGGTGTAATAAATAGGAAATCACTCAAGTGTGAGTTTCAATTGATTTTTGACTTTGTGAACAAGGTGATTCTGCCTAGATCACAAAAGAAAATCATTGCCTAAGCCACTTATTTGTATGTAATAAAATGCCTTAGTAGTTTTGAATTCATTAATCTACTTGCACTAATGATCAAACATATTCATAAAGTGGTTCTTGGAAAGAATGGAAAGTATGTAATACGTTATGGATATTGGTTGAACAAGGTTATTAACAAATCAGGTATTGTCTGTGAGAATGGAACCTAAAGGATTATGGTTCAAATGCTTAGGATGAAGACATTGGTAAAAATAAATGTGTCAAATCAGGTAGCATTTATCAAAAAGAGTTCATCAAGGAAATAGAAAACTAAAGGTCAATTTAGCTGCCAAGGATGAAGAAAGCAGCAAGCTCTAGAGGAAAATTAAGCATCTCTCTAAAAGAAGCCCATGTGACTCTGAAATGCTTAAAATTGAGAATGCTAAACTAAAGAAGAGGGTGTCAATCTTAACTAATCAGGTCTTTTCCCTGAATGAAGAGATACATCATCTAAACAACAACCTGATCCTGCTCATTCAAAATCTTTTTCCCAGTCTTTCATTTGTTAATTCTTCTTGATTCCTGTGGTTTTTCCCTAAGAACATTTAATTTATGCCCTGTAATAATACTTATCATACTTATGATTAAATCTTTGATTTTTTTACTACATTTGTTCTCTTTCTTGAAAAGTTGTTCTTCAATTAGTGTTGCCCAGTAGCCATGAGTTGACTAATTTGTGCTTAATTTACTTTTGGTTTGCTGTCTTACTTTTTAATGATGCAAAAAGGAGAAATACTAAGTACATATAGTAGGGGACCAACTAGGTGTTCTAAGATGAATGTGAATGGCATGTTGATAGGGGGAGGAAGTTATGTGCTAAGTGATTGATAAGGCATAGTGACAGGGGGAAACAAACAAGAAGTTTTTTCTGCAAATGACAACAAATGACCAGGTCCCTATGTTGCATGATGGTGATAGAGGAAGCATGATGATAGGGGGAACATTCATCTTTAGGTGGTAATCACACCAATTAAATATAATAAATGTGCATTGATGCTCAAAACTATATGGTTGGTTTATCATTATCAAAAAGGGGGAAAATTGCTATGTATAGTTTTGATGATGAAAAGACAAATTGTAAGGGACTAGGTCCCTGGATGTGCAAGGTATAGTACATCTAGCATGCGTTGTCTACACAGTTTTATCCACTCGTGCAACAAATTTGCAGTTGCTATTTTGTACTGATTAGGACAGCTGGTCAAATGATATACAAAAGAAAACAAACGCTTCTTTATAAAACTGGTTTTTTCAAATACAAAGAGTGAAGAGAGACAGCATAAACCCAGTTCCAACACTGCTTAAGTTCTTAGCTTTATGAGTTCTTAAATAAAAATTATTCCTGAGTGAATTCTGATTTGTAAATATATTATCGTGTTATAAGAGTACTATTTTTTTCTCTTTAAGTAGAGAGTGCTTGGGTAGAGTTGCCTAAGCTTGTAACTGATTAAAGTTAATCAGTAGAGAGGGTCCTTAATAAAGTTACCAAGATGAGCTTATGGGAGTTGCTACTAGGAAAAAGAGCCTAGAGTTAGGATGAAATCTAGACTGTGATCAGGAGATTGATTATAGTAGATTTCTTTAGTTCTTGTTAGGTCAAGCCGTGGTTTTTCCCATCCTGGGTTTTCATGTAAAAATCTTGTGTTTTTATTCTTCCTGCACTGTCTCTTACTTCCTGGTTATTTTTGTGTACTTTGCCTGTGATTGATTTTGAGGGACATTGTCCCTCACTATGTGGTGCAACCCTCAGGGTTTCAACAAAATGATGGATGGAATAGGAGTACAATGGATACTCCAAATTTGTAAACTATGGTAATAGAGGTATAACGAAATCCCCAAATAATTGGTTTCAGTATGGAAATTGATAATAACCTAAACCCACTTGCATAATGGATTTGGAAATGTAAATTATCATTTGGTTTGTCTTATTATCTTTGAAACTAATGCTTTGCATAAATGGTTAAATGGATAATAAGGATAATGAAAACTTTGTAGGGTACGAAGAAATCCACCAAGTGATTTTAATTATGAAAACCTTCCAGGGTTTGAAGGAATCTCTGAAGTGATTTTATTGATGAAAACCTTGCGGGGTACGAAAGAATCCCCCAAGTTATTTTAATAATGAAAACCTTGCAAGGTACGAAGAAAATCCCCCAAGTGATTTTAATAATGGAGTCTGTAGCGTATGAAGGAATCCCCTAAGTATTAGCTTAATGACATTTATTTCAAGCTATAGTCGGTACGGCGATAACACTAAACAATGCCTTAATATTTGACTTCTGGAATTGGTGAATGGGTTATGTGTTAAATGTTTTAAGTGGGCTTAAAGGGGGTTGTGATAGCTAGCAATGAAGTTGTGAGTCCTGAAGAACTAATATTTGAAACTCATGTTTGCCGACATGATGGTTGGTCTTGATAACCATGTTTTTGTGGGCACAAAGGAATCCCATAAGTATATATACAATTGTATCATAGTTGGCAAAGGGTACATCAAAATCCCCGACATTCTATGATATCTCCAGTTTGTGCGACTAACATGCACTGGGCCTGACCGGGGGTAATAACTGGACCCATATAACTTGTGGGTGGTTTTAGGGCTGTCATCTATATAACCCAGGCTAAAGTTTTAAAGTCCATGCTAAACCCTATTCCCTCTGTTAGCAAGTTATATATATACATATGGATATGCATGGATGTGTACATGTTCATTCGTTTGACTTGGTTTTGGATTGATGACATTATTTTATATTGTATACCAGAGTTACATTCTAGCGCTCAACCCACTAATCATCTCTGGATGCTTTATCCCGACGTGATACAAGAACCAAAAATATTTTTACTTTTCCTGCACAGTGACAAGTGATAGTTGGATAAGTTGGTGAGTCAACTTGAAGTGGTGAGCTTCCATATTTTGGAAGACCTTATTTCATGATTTGGCTTCCTTATGTCATATAATTTTCTTTGGTCTAGTTTTGGCTATCATCGAGAGGGGCGCATGTCCCGACTTAGATAGATTTTGGGTTCTGTATAGAGGCTTTGTGGATTACTCTGGAGTTAGGATTGGTTGTTGAATTCTTATGCTTTTTTTGATTCATACTTATCTATCTTGTTGTACATTTAAAATTCTGTTGATATATTATATTGTGTTCTGGATGACTAGGCGAAGGGGGTGTTCTCCAATTCTTAGTGAACTTGATATACCCGTCACGGCCAGGCTCTGGTTTGGGTCATGAAAGAGAAATTCTAAACTAAATGAAAAAATTTAATTTTTGAAAAATCAATTTTATTAGAAATATGTGGAGATCACCCAAATACTTTTTGGCAAAGAAAAATAATATGTAGTTAGACTTCCATATGAAGAAAAATTTGAAGAAAATAATATTTGCACTAAAGTAAGTCCATGCCAAATGAACTTAGAATATTTAGAATTATGCCAAAAAGAAATTGATTCTCTAATAAATAGAGGCCTTATAAGACCTTCAAAATCACCATGGCCATGTACTACTTTTTATATTAATAAACAGGCAGAACAAGAAAGAGGTGTTTCAATATTAATTATAAAATATAAACCTCTCAGTAAAGTTTTAGAATTGATTCGGTGTCCAATACCTTATAAAAATATTTATTACATATTTATACGACTCCTTAATAATTTTAAAATTTGACTTAAAATCAGGATATTGGAAAATTCAAATTGTCAAAGAAGATAAATATAAAACTGCTTTTAATATACCCACGGGCCAATTTGAATGAAAGGTTATGCCCTTTTGATTAAAAAATGTTCCCTCTGAATTTCAAAATATTATGAATGATATTTTCATTCCCTATAGGAATTTTATAATAGTTTATAGTGAGGACATAATGATATTTTTAAAAATAATAGAAATACACTTCAAACATCTAGATTTATTCAAAAAAATTATTATACAAAATGGGTTAGTAATATCTAAACTCAAAATCTCTCTTCTCCAAACAAAAGTTAGATATTTAGTACATAATATTGAAAATGATAAAATAATTTTCATCAATAAAAGAATTGAGTTTGATTCAAAATTTCCTGACGTCATTACTGATAAAACCCAACTATAGATATTTTTGGAAAGTCTAAGTTATATTTCTCCTTTTATAAAGGATCTTTCTAAGGACACATCTATTTTATATGATAGATTGAAGAAGAGTTCAAAAGTTTTGACTGAAGATCATACTCAAGCAGTCAAAATCATTAAAGCAAAGGTTAATAACCTACCATTCCTTACATTAGCTAATCCTAATTGGAAAAAGATAGTAGAAATAGATGCTTCTTATATTGGATATAGTGGCATGTTAAAACAATATTCCCCACAAGATCAACAAGCATATATTATTGAATTTTATTCGAGAAAACAGAACAATAGCCAAAACAAATTATATAACTATTGCAAAAGAAATTCTTGCAATAGTAAAATGTGTTTTAAAATATCAAGGAGACTTATATAATCAAATTTTTTTAAAAAAAAACTGATAGCCAAGCAGCAAAATTTATATTTAATAAAGATTGTAAACATGATGTTTCTAAACAAATGCTTGCAAGATGACAAGCTTTATTAGTTCCATTTGATTTAGAATACAATATTTAAAGGGATATGATAATAGTCTTCACAATTTTCTCACTACAGAATATTCAAATTAATACATTTTCTCTTATACAGGATGAAGTCACAATTTTCAACCTCCTCTAATAGAGGAAGAGGAAGAGGACGATCCAAAATGGACCGAGGAAATGTCCTAGTCCAAATAGGAAGACAAAAATTAATAGATGAAAATATTTCCAGAATCTCAAATCTTAATAAAGATCAGCAGATCTATCAAGAAATCTTGAATTTTATTAAATCCAAAATGGAAAAATGACACTTGTTCATATTTTAGTGCATTGATAAATGATAATGATGAGAGCATTGAATTATATGAGCAAATGAAATAGATGAGGTAATACTTATCCTGGATCAAAATGATTTAAAATGGAAAGATGATCCTTGACAATTAATGCATAGATACCTAGATACTACATCATACACTACAACAACAACAACAACAACAAATCCAGTGTATTCCTACAAAGTGGGGTCTGGGGAGGGTAAGATGTAAGCAGACCATACTGCTACCTCTGAAGAAGTACTACATCATACACTACTATTGCATATAAATTTAGATTCATTTTGAGATGATACTCTCTAATACAGGATCAAATAAAATTCAATATTTTACCCAGCTAATAATACTACAAAAGTTTATAACTTTTCAAAAATTACTATCAAAAATTACTCTCAAAGAAAAGGATTATATTCACCCTAAAGAAAAAATTTCAGTCAAAATGAATTACTGGAATTATGTTGAAAGCTTTAGTAAAGCTCTTTTATATGAAAATCCTAATAGGAGATACTCATGATTTATAAAAATTTATGGGAATGTTTTTAATCAAAATATTCCTAATTGATTTGGACAGTGGTGGATTTATTATAGACCATCCATGAAAATCCTACCAGAACCATTCAAAAGTTTATATACTGAATAGGTAGAAGTATTTCTAACATTAATAAAATTGGAGAAAGATAATATCTTTTTTAAAGGAATTTCTACTATGTATTTCTTTATTGAATTCTCTATTCCATGGATAATGAAATGGTCCATTGAAGTGAAAGAAAATTTTAATGATTTTTTATGCCTCAAAAGAATATTTTATACAAAACTCTAGAATAAATTAAATCAAAAGACAGTTAAAGGTCATATTCATTGAAAAGTAATAATTGATTCTATTAATGTGGTCATTGAAAAGAACAAAGAAAAAATATATTTGATACCAATACAAGAAAATGAGGATATTTAAAACACCCTAGGTTTCGGCCCTTAGAAATTTCTAGAGATTTAAGCTCACTGTCCAGTAACAACTCACCATATGAGTTATACGGTATGGGTACGAGTCAGGTAACCATAGTCATAGAGAGTCTAGTGGATTTTAGTTAGGGTTCTGCGATGGTTATGATTAGGGTTCTACGAGTCATTAGGGTTGGTGATGATTCATTTGGTTTGTCCCTTAATCAAATCAGAAACATAGTGATTTGACTTAGCTCTAAGTACGAGTGGCTCATTAAGAGTCGTGAGGATAGGTTACGGATGGTAAGGTCAATTCATATGTTGTCTAGTGTCTAATCCCTTTAGGTTCTATCTGGGATATGACTAAACTATACGAGTTGTATGGTCTGGCAATGGGTAGGGCCATGGGGTCATATAGTGGACGGTGTATAGGTGTCCAACTCACTATCTTGGTGATGACTTGAGGGTACAAGTTTTATGTTGTGGTCATGAGTCATGAGGGTCGACTCATAACCACCTATGATACTTTTACAGTTTTAAGTTGGGGGTATTCTGGACATTTCTCCTTTTAACTCCCTTTGAGGCCATGACTTAAAACATATTTTGGGACTTCATTAATGTATTATTCCCAATCAAGAACTCTTAAAATTTCTCTCTCACTCTCTTTCAAGTAAAAGACTAGGGTTTCATCAAGATAATCAATTAAAGCTTTCAAGGGTTGTTTCTCTCTATCTTTCTTGGTGCCTAACGCATGTGACTCTTCCCTCATTGTTATTTTACTAAAGGCATATTTTTTAATTTATGATTTTTATAGTGTGGCTATGGTTTTGAAATAAAGGTTGGGGGTTTCGATTGTTCATGGATGAATATTGTTTCTCATGGTTTAATTATGGTTTTTATTATTTTTAATTATGGTTTTGCATATATGGGTGCATGAGAATAATGATTTAATTGAGGGGTCATGGTTGAGCCCCAAATTGGATGATTTTGTTTTGATAAGGGCATGCTCTCAACCTGTTTATGAAATTGTCAATGAGAATGATTTTCTTACATACTTTAACTATTCCTGAAACTCTTGCATTACATAAATGGTAAATGGTACATGAAATGGTTTTAGTCAGTTTCACATGGTTTTGTAAAGGCCTTGGTGGCCATGTTTTAATTGTAAATGGTGTTGGTTATTTGGAAATAATGGAGTCTGATTTGGTTTAATAATATATATGGCATAAGGTAACAGACTTGCAAGCTCTAATTTTGATATGAAATACCAATGGTTAATTCCTAATTTAAAGACTCCTCGATAAATGCTTGGTTATGTGTAAAAGGTTTAATTGGGCTTAAAAGTGGTTGAGTAGCAAGCCGTGAAAGGTGGAATTCCCTGGGGGATCGACATTGAAAAATCACATTTGTCGATGTGAGGGTGGCCTTAGTGGCCGTATGCATGATGTCTCATTTTATATTTATAGGGATGTACTAGTCATCCCAGGTTTCTTTCTTTGATCATATGGCTAACATACACTAAGGCCCTTTTAGCAAGAGGAGCTGAACCTATATAGCCCATGGGTAGTTTTAGGATGGTACAGCTACACAACCTAGGTTAAGGATTTAAATGCATGCTAAACCTTATTCCCTATGCCGGCATGATATATATATATATATATGCATTACATGTGATTACATATGGCTATTTGATTTGGTTTTGAATGATGACATTATTTTACCTTATCTCTGAGTTACATGCTAGTATTTACCATGCTAACCATCTTTGAGAACTGTATTCCTATGCAAAGTAGGAACAAACCATACTACCATTCCTCTTGCTTAGTGATTTGTATTCGGGAACAACTTTGACTCAGACTGAAGTGGTGTGCTTCCATACTCCGCAAGACTCTATTTCATCCCATGAACTTCTTTTCATTTTTTTCATTTCATTAGATTTGGTTTTGGATATGGTCGGGGGCATATCCCAACCAGATGCTTCTTGATTCTAGTTAGAGGCTTTGTCAAACTACTATGGGCATGGGCTATGTCGGTATTAGTGTTAACATTGGTATTAGTATTGGTTGGATATTTGGTTATGGTTGTTTGGTCATGATTATAGACTTGCCTTGTTGACTTTAGATTATTATTGCTTTATTTTGTTATATGCTCAGAATTCTTCCAATAGAGGGAGTAGGATAGTTAGGTTAGGTATTGGGGATGGTCTTTGGTCTTAGTTAGACTTGAGATACCAAGCACGACTAGGCCCTAGTTTAGGTCATGTCATATTGGTATCAGAGCCCTCTATTCACGGTTAATTGGGTGTCCAGCAAAATCGTGTCGTGTATAGTCTCTTTTAGGGGTGTGTTACGTGCCACACTTATAAGGAAGAGGCTACGAGTCATTTAATAATATTTATCTTTCTTGTGTTCTATTTTTAAGCTGTAGAGTCTAAGGTCCTGAATTATCCTCTAATTTGCATTTGTTCGCCTTTTAGATCATTCCTCCCTAATGATCTGAAGCTCATGGAAACCCTTATCCCACTTGGGGACAACGCTAATGGGATACACTCTTCTTATAGGGTCTAGACTCGATCTAGGGGTCTAGTTCCTCACTGTCCTCCTAGAGTTCCAGTGATCCCTTCCAGCCCTCCTCAAGTTCCTCAGGCATATGTGACAAATGCTGAGTTTTATCAGTCTATCCATATGTTTTCACAGTTGGTAGCTTCTCAGGACGAACGTGGTGCTTTTGTTACTCCATTTTTTGAGGCCACAAGGGTTGAGCAATTTATGAGGTTGAGCCCTCTTGTATTCACTAGTGTTAAGGTTGGGGTGGATCCTAAGGGTTTTATTGATGAGATGGAAAAGATCTTCCGTGTTATGCATGGTAGTAATGTGGATGGTGTAGAATTTGCTGCCTACCAATTGAAAAATATAGCATACCAATGTTATGAGGAATAAGAACAGGCTAGGAATGACGATGCTGAGACAGCCCTGTCGGGTGATTTCTCTAGTGCTTTTTTGTATCTCTTCTTTCTACAGGAATTGAGGGAGGCAAAAGCAAAAGAGTTTGTAAATCTGAAGCAAGGCAAGGTACCAGTCAAGGAGTGTGCTTTAAAGTTTCACTAGTTTTCTCGGTATGCTTTAGAGTTGGTTTCTTGCATGAGGGCTTAAATAAGAAAGTTTGCCTTTGGATTATCTCGAGACTTGATTTTGGAGAGTAAGGCTGCCTTGTTGAATAAGGAAATGGAATCTCCAGGTTTGTTATATATATGCAGTGGGTAGAAGAAGAGAAAAGATGCAGCCAGAGATAGGGAAAAGGTAAAGCAAGAAGTTTAGATTTTTTGAGTAGTGTGGTGGCGAACAACAGAGTAGAAGGGATGGAGAAAATTGGTCCAAGAAGAAGTGGGGAAATTATGGGTCTTACTCAAAAGCTAGTGCTCTGTAATGACCCAGGGCTATACCCTAGTCGTCACACGGTGCTTACAATCCCGAAGGACCACAAGCTAACCCATGAATGATATCTATTGTGAGCACTAAATAATAATACTGTAATTAATGCAGAAAAATAGTCTGAAATCCCATAAGGTTCAAAACATTTGAAATACTGATAAAATGTAACATCTTTAAAACTGAATGTTGTCTGAAAATCTAGTCTGGAAAACCTCTAACTAAATTTGTCTGAAAGTGGAGTTGATGGTATAATCCCCCAACTAACTCCATCTACTAAACTACTATATCTACTGAAAATATAAAATAGTAGAATATCCTCGAATGATGAGGAATCACTGCTAAATCTATTGCTGCTGGCTAAATCTGAATCTACTATGCATGGTCGGGAACTTGAGCATCCGAACCTATGATATAAAACATCATAGCACAGGAAAGTATACGTCAGTATGTGGGAATATACTGGTATGCTAGATGAGGTAAGGCTGAATGCAAGGGTTTATATACATGAACAATAACTGACTGAATGATATAGAGTAACTGAACATGAGAGTACATGGATAACTAAAACTATTGTAAATACTGAGTATGTAATACTGCACATATATGTATACTATAACTGAGCTTTTCTGAAGGTAAGTACTGAGTTCTGATAACTGAGTAACTGATATCTGAAGTTACTAATACTGATTTACTGATACTTATTGACTATGTCTGACAGTCCTAATTCTGTAAAACTTAACTGAGTTCAAAATTGGAGACTAAAACTAAAACTGTAGGAGGTAATCATCTAATCGACATGTCCCAAATAAAATAATATAACTGAGTTGGGGTCCAATCTTTACCCTCTATTAGAAGGGTGTCAGTACCGTGCCACAGGTACTTACACTGGATGTGAGTTAACCCTAACTAGCAGGAAGACATTTTGTCAACCCTCACTAATAGGAAAACTTATGAGAGACGTGTCAACCCTTATCTAGTAGTAAGTCATCTCAACCTACGCTTGCTACATAGTTTTATAACTCAGGGATTTCTACTAAGGGTCAAACCCTACACTAACAGGAATGCCCCCATCCCTAGGTTTGCTCGGTGCTGAATCATGCTCCCAACTAGAAAACATAGAACTGATTATATTGAACTGTACTGGACTGATACAGAGTTTACTGAGTTTTCCTAAGTTCTGTAACTGACTGAGTTCTACTGAGTTCTGTAATAGACTGAGAGTACTACTGATTGTGACATGACTAATACTATCCTATAACTGACACTGGCTCTAGGTAAACAGATAAATTATTGCGTATTAAATACCCCCAGGACTCGATAGCATGAAAAGTAAAGCAAAGCATCATCTTAAATAACATAACAATGTTCACTTAGTCATAGTTCATTCATAGAGACATTTCAGCAAACACTTGTAATGCATTAACTTGTACATGGATGGGGAATACATGTTAGCATGCTATAATGGTATTATTTCATTCTCATAGACAATTTATCAAACACATAAGAAGCATACTTGTTTCATTAAATCATAAACACTTAGAGTTAACATGGTTACAACAATAAACTTGTAAATTGAAGGGTTTATCATGAATATCATATAATTCAACATATACTAGAATCAATACTCGGAACTTGTAGTCTAAATCAAGGACTAAAACTCAAACAACATCATGAACATGAATTCAATCTAATTCAAACATGAAAATCATAAATCAGAAATATTGTACTTTAAAAAAGGATTCTTGGGCTCCATGGAAAGTAAGGATCCATGGATGATCAACTAACATACCTTGGAAGATTCTTTCTTGAAGGTTCTTCGAAGAAATCCTTAGACTTGTTCTTGATTTCTTGAACTAGGGTTTTTTCCACTTTGAGAGAGAATTATCTTTTGATTTTGGAGAAAAGTGAATAATGAAGGGTTTAAATAGTTTCAGGGATTAAATCCCATATCTAGACGAATTAAAATCATGGGGAAAGAATATTTTAACCCTGGTTGCAACATTAAGTTTTCGTGAAATTTTTTTGATCTGGACCCCTGGAGTGACGTGCCACTATCGCGCCAAGCCATTGGAAAATGACAACTAGGAAATTTCATGGTGGTGCGATGAGGTGGAATCGCATTGCTACCTTGGTTGCGACCTGGAAATTCACCACGATACGGTGGTATCACATTGGAACGCTGGAAAAGGACAATTTTGAAATTGAACCTTGGCGCGAAGTGCCAATATCGCGGAGGCTCACTAGTTTTTGACAATTGCCATTTTGGCTGGCTCCGTGATGCGCTGATGGCTCAAACCAATCGTCCAACCATACCAAACCAAATCGAAACCATAAATTCATCCATAACCAAATAATTTCCATGAATAATTAAATATATAATCTTAAAATGAACTACGATAGAATAGTGAGAAATTTTGTCCAATGATGTTAGCCCCAATACCAATGCCAATACTAGGGCTAACACCCATACCAATCCTGTAATGACCTGACACTACCCCATAGTCGTTACACGATGCTCATGATTCCAAAAGACCACAAGCTAACCTTCTACTGATATTTGTACCTGAGCTCTGCATAATATAATATAATAAAATGCAAAAAACTAGCAAAAAACTTGCCATAAGGTTCAAAACATCTAAAATACTCAAAGCAAAAAACTAAATACCGATACATCTGTCTGAAAAGCCTCTAGAATTTTTGAACTATGGAGTTGATGGGACATGTCCTCAACTAACTCCGTCTACTAAAAATAAACTAAATTTGATGCGATAATAAAATAAGGATCATCCTCAAATGAAGAGGACTCACTGCTATGTCTACTGCTACTGACTGGGACTGAGCTGCTAAGGGTACTCTGGATCTCATACCTCTGAACCTATGGTGTAAAGTAAAACACCATACCATAAATGCATCAGTATATGGGAATGTACTGAGTATGCAAGATGAGATAAGGATAAATACAAGGGCTTATGCATGAACAATTACTTAACTAAATAATTATGAGAGTACTGACTAAATAAGGACAT
Organism: Capsicum annuum; assembly: GCF_002878395.1. Taxonomy (NCBI): domain Eukaryota; kingdom Viridiplantae; phylum Streptophyta; class Magnoliopsida; order Solanales; family Solanaceae; genus Capsicum; species Capsicum annuum. Next base: position 36,641,820 of record NC_061120.1, on the reverse strand, counting down.
ATACATGAATGCACAAACCATAACTGAAATCATCGTCTTTGAATACTGAAACTCGGGTACTACTTTACTTACGTCTGAACTCACTACTAATACTGAGATACTAAACAACTGAAACTTCTAATATTGTTAACTGAGTACTAAAGTTGAGATCAGTACTATCTAGCGAGTTATCTTGGAAACTAATGATACTGAAGCTGATTAGCTGAATCTACTCATACCAATAACTGAGTTCTGAGCTTGCTACAATTGACTGACCATATCTGAGATCAAACCTCTCTAATGAATGATCCCTGAATCTACTATCACTGATAAGAAATGATTATGTTTGAGATCAGACCTATCTAGCAGAAGATCTTTAAATCTGATAATGAGAATAATCAACTGAACTTGAGATTGATATCAGGCCTATCAAATAAGTGATCTCAGGATCAGATAATGAGAATACTCAACTGAATTTGAGACTGAGATGAAGCCTATCTAAAGGGTGATCTCTGGATCTATTAGTACTGATATTGATTAACTTTATGAGAGACCAGGCCTATCTAGTAGGTGGTCCATGAATCTATGGAACTATCTAAGTTTCGTACTGAGATAGGTGACTGTATCTGACAGTCCTAATTTCTGAGTTCTACTCTGAAGACTGATACTAAAACTGTAATTATGGGAGTTCTCACTTAACTGACATACCCCAAATCTGAACTGGTGGGGTCTAACCTGTAACCCTACCTGGAAGGGTGTCAATACTGTGCCACAGGTAAAGTCCTCTACTCTGGCCAAGCCTCTCTGATGGGTAACCCTGAACAGGAAGTCAAGCCTAAGGCGGTATGATAGTCAAGCCTTTATCTAACGGGTGACTCCTGATCCTACAATGGATATGCAGTTTGGGAGTTCAGAGATTTTTGCTAACGACTCTGCCTCTCTAATAGAAAATTTATCATCCCTGCACTCGCTCGGTGCTAGATCCTACTCCCAACTGAAAGACTCTGGACTGATTCTTAACAAAATTTAAACTAAGCTGAATCTATTACTGATCATATTTCTCGAATGATGTGACTGAGTTAAGCTGAGTTCACTTGGTTCTGTTATCTGATGGAATACTACTGAATCTCGTTATATGACTGAATGATACTGAGCTGTGAATAGATTACTTGAATGTTACTGATGTCTGAACCAAACACTTGAATACTACTAGATCTGAGCTGAGTACTGAACTAAGGCTAGAGTGCTAACGATATTGAGGTTACTTAAGTTCTGTAACTGTCTAAGAGTACAGAGTTCTATAACTCACTGAGTTTTGAGAATCATGGCTTTAGTTTGATTATCATGAAAACTGACTCAGGCTCTAGACTGTAGCTAATTTGTAGGGTATAAATACCCCCAGAACTCGATAACATAAAAGTAAAACATAACCATTCTCGAATAATCATGACCATGGACATTCATTCACCATCACAATCACTAAAGCATCTCTTCAACCATTTAGAAATCATAAACATGTGATAATATAGGGAGACATGCTATTGGTTCATACTCTATTCAATAAGGCCTTGCATCAAACACTTAGCATGCATTAAAGAATACATAATTAGGGAATTTCATGCATGTCATAATTCATTTACTAAGGCTTTTCAACAAATACTTGGCATGCATGAGCTTGCACATAAATGGAGATTTTTAGTCAACATGCTATAATGGCTCTAATTCTTCACATAAGCATTTTATCAAACATATGGGGAGCATGCTTTGCTTATTCAACAATTTCTACACTTAATTGACATGAACACATCACTTAACAAGCAACTTGAAGAGGGTTTATCATGAACATCATATACTAGGGCCAAAGCTTGAAAACCCTGTAATCAAAACATGAATTAAAGCTCAATAATAGGATAAACATCCATTTTAACTCACATGAATCATGAAAACTCATAAACATAAGAATTTTGAAATTTAGAAAGGATTCTTGAGTTTCTTGGATGAAAGTGACCCAATAATAAACTTCTGCATACCTTAGGAAACTCTTTCTTGAAGGCTATTGGAGAGATTCTTAATTTCTTGATTTTTTTATTCTTGAAGAAAGAAGGGTTTTGATCTTAAAGAAAACCCTAGCTCTGATGTTGAAGATGAAAAATGAAGCCCCAAGTTTTGTTAAAGATATATATAAAGGTTAAAAAGGGTAGGAAAAGAACAAAAATCCCTTTTTAAAATGACTTAAAAATACTGAACGAGATTTGCGATGGTCGGAGTGATGGTCCATCACTAGTCAGATGGCCCATTGGGTCATCCATTGTACATTGGTCAAAAAAAGGTCACACTACCTCAGCTGCGATGGTCCATCGCTAGCTTGATGGTCTATCATCTTGGCCGTCGATTGGGCCAGAAGAGAGAGTCACTACCTTTGTTGCGACCATATGGGTAACGATCCATCGTAAGCTTGATGGTCTATCAACCTATCCGTCGCACCTAGGAGATTCCGATAGCTCTTAGTAAAATGGCCATAACTTTTTTATCCGATGTTAGATTTTGATGAAATTGGTATTGACGGAAAGCTTATTCGATATTAGGGAAATTCTACATGGTTTAAAATATTTCTCACTTGGGAAGTCACTTCTCAATCTTTTAGGTACGAATTTACGCTTCACTTGACATGCTCTAAAGCTCAGACTATGAGAGAAGTTTATGGGGTCTTACAGATCCCATCTATTCCAACCCATAGTAGTTCCACAAAATACTCTAACCAAAAGAATACAAAAATCCAGTTGGGACATGCCCTAAACCATATCAAAAACCAATATCTATAAATAATCCAAAGTATGAAATAACATCTATGAAATTGAGCCTTCTAGAAAAATAGAAGCTCACTACCTCAATCTAAACCTGACCCCCAAATGTATGAATACTAACAAGGAGGAGTAGAACAGCCGGTTCTGGCATTGCGTAGGGATACAACCGCCCTAAGAAGGGTTAGCGGGTGAATGCCAGCATGAACTTATGATAAGGATAAAATAATGTCATTTAAAAAATTAAGTTAAATCATCCATATGCACACAACTCATACATATATATAGCCATAACAGGAAAGAGAATCGAGTTTAGCATGCATTTAAAAACTTTAACCAAGTTATGTGAATCTTAACCATCCTAAAACCATCCATATGCTATATAGTTCTAGTGTAACCCCCTAAAAGGGCCTCGATACGTGTAGCCGTATAAACCAGAGATACCATAAGAGTTGGGGATTCCCATGTATCCTTCACTCTCCAGGATACATATGTATAGTGTACCTAGAGAATTCCTGTGTATCTCATAAGTATCATATAAATTCGCCAGGACCTACCCCTCATGTAGGCAAATATGAGTTTCTAGTGTTCATCCATTGGACTCCCACCTACACGGTTAGCTTTCACACCCCGCCATTATTGCCCAATTAAAACCCATTTCCAATAAAACCATTATTCTATTATTATTAACCATGGCTATTAGTAATGGTATCATCATACCGACTATAACTTATAAGTATTATTCTTATCCAAACCTTTTAGTGGTCAAGGGATTCCCATGTACCCATAGACCCTATTATCCAATTAACTTGGGGGATTCCCATGTACCCCACAAGTATTCATTACCATATTAACTTGTGGGATTCCCTTGTACCCCACAAGTATGTTATTAAGCCATGTCAAAGTCATTCCAAAACCATTTAAACCATTAATAATTTAGGGTTCCAGTAGCAAGTTTAACCATGCATAAGTTCCATTGAAAACCCAATATTATGGCGAAAACATTGATATAGGCATTTTATCAAATACATTTGGGCATAGTATTTCGAAAACCAAAGCCAATTTACTAAACAATCCTTCCCATACAAATAATTATCCAAAACCCCCAATTGATGCATATAAAAGTATAATTAAAACATGGGAAAACCATGACCAATCATTTGTTACCAAAATCACTAAATCATAGTTGAAACCCTAAAATTATACAATATTCAAGTCATGAAAACATTGTATAAAATCCATGCCTTTAGGGAACTAAAAATGAGCGAAGAGAATATGCCTTAAACCAAGATGATAATGGATATAAATCACCAAGACAAGCCCCAATTTACTCCTCAAGATGAAACCATAACTTTCTTTGCCCAAGAACTCTAGAGAGGATTTAAGAGTGTTTTTTAAGTGTTTAAGAATATAATAGCAGGTCAAATAACCTCCTAAGTGCAATATAAATCATGGTACCTTATTAGAATAAGTGGAAAATATCCAGATTGCCCTCCCTTAAACTGCACTTAATTTCTGTCATAAGGTATAAATGACCCTTACGAGTCGTACCTATTTTGTAAGAGTGGTACCCAACTATCGTACTCTAGGCTTTCTCCCTTGGACCCAATACTGTCCAAGGTATGACACACCTAAACCCAAGTCGTATCCAAGTGTACTACTAGTACCCATAAATTATACCTTGGGAAGAATATAATTTCAGGAGGTTTGAACATCACTATACGAGTCCATGGTACGACTCGTACCCTAGCTTATAGCTCATGGATAGCCACCCATACTCCTATCCAAGTTAAGTTATCAACTTAAGATGATATAAAAGTGTATTCATCTTTAAAGCAAGTCTTTGATAGTTTTTGGATGAATTTAATCTAGGTAAAAGTACGGGGTGTTACATGCTCCCCACCCAAAGCCATTAGGTGATAGGCATTTTCATAGTGGCGATAATTATAGTACACAGGATGCTTAATCTCAGGCTAGTGGGGCCTAGTCAGCTCTATCTTATCCCCTTGCAGATTTTATGGTCGATTGTATCAGGGTTACTGTGATGAAAGAAAGGACAAATGCTTCAACTTTGGTTAGCCAGGGCATATAATTAGAAACTATCCTACTGGTAAGGTTACTTTTAGGGAAAATAATATTCTTATTGCTTCTTCATCAGTTTTGGTACCTAAGGGTGCACCATCTGGCTTCGGCACTGGTTAGAACTGACTCTATACTCTCACTACCCATCAGGAGTCTGAGGCATCGCCTGATGTCATTATTGATATGTTAAAAACTTTTCTTGTGATGTGTACTATTTACTTGATCTGGGTTCCACTCTTCCTTATATGACCCTATTTATGGTTGTGCATTTTGGTTTTCATCTCGAGTGTATTTTGGATCCCTTTTTTTCCTACCTTGATGGGTTACTATGGTTGCTAGAAGAGTCCATAGGGGTTGTGTAGTGTCTATGGGTGGTCGGAAGACATTGGTGGGTCTATTTGAATTAGACATAGTGGATTTTGATGTTATATTAGGGATGGATTTGTTGCACTCATGCAATTCTTCTTTAGACTGCTGGACTTGTAAGGTCATCTTTAAATTCCCTAATGAGCTGGTCATTGAGTGGGAGGGTGGTTCCCTAGCTTCTTAGGGGAGGATCATAACATATCTTAGAGACCGGAGATTGATCACCAAGGAGTGTCTCTACAATTTGGTCTAGGTTAAAGATTTTAACTCGGAGGGTCCTTCTCTACATTCCATCTCGATGGTGAATAAATTTCCTAAGGTCTTCCCTAATGACCTCTCTAGTGTTCCTCCCAATAGTTAGATTAATTTTGGGATTGATCTTGTTTCGTACACTCGTCCTATTTCTATTCCCTATATAGAATGGCTCCGGCTAAGTTAAATGAGCTTAAAGAGAAACTAAAGGATCTCTTAGACATGGGTTTCATCCATCCTAGTATGTCTCTATTGGTGCATCAATATTATTTGTGAGTAAGAATGATGGTTTCCTTCTAATATGTGTTGATTAACGATAACTGAATTAGGTAACGGTAAAGAATAAGTACTCTCTTTTGAGGATAGATGATTTGGTGGATCAAATTTAGGGTGATAAATTTTTCCCTAAGATTGATCTTCAGTCTGGGTATCTTCAGCTAAAGATTAGGGAGGTCGATATTCATAAGACTTCCTTCCATACCTAGTACAGGCATTATGAGTTCCTAGTTATGTCTTTTTGGTTGACTAATTCCCCAGCGGTATTTATAGATTTGATGAATAGAATCTTTTGTCAGTTTCTGGATTCGTTCATCAATGTGTTCATAGATGATATTCTGGTGTATTTAAAGAGTAAGCTGGATCATGTCGATCATCTCCGCATTGCATTGCACACCCTGAAAGAGCAACAGTTTTAAGCTAAATTTTCAAAATATGAATTCTAGTTAAACATTGTCACTTTTTGGGTCATATCATTTCTAGTGATGGGATCATGGTGGATCCGTAGAAAATTATAGTGGTTAAGAAGTGGCCTAGATCCATGACTCCAACTGATATTCGGATCTTTTTGGGTTTAGCTGATTATTATAGAAGGTTTGTGGAAAGTTTCTCTTCTATAGCTGCCCCATTGACTATGTTGACCCAGTAGAAGGTGAAGTTATTGTGGTCTAATGCTTATGAGGGTTGTTTTAAGAAGATAAAGAATACACTAACTTCGGCTCTAGTTCTGACCTTGCCTGAAGGCACTGATAGTTCTGTAGTTTATTGTGATGCATCCCATGTGGGGCTTAGGTGCGTTTTGATGAAGCATAGCAAGGTGATAACTTATGCCTTTAGAAAATTAAAAGTGCATGAGAAGAATTACCTAACTCATGACTTGGAATTATTGGTTGTGGTATACGTGTAGAAAATCTGGCGTCACTATCTATATGGCGTGCATATGGATATCTTTTCCGATCATAATATCCTGCAGTATGTATTTACTCAGAAAGATCTTAACCTCAGACAAAGTTGATGGATTGAGCTGCTCAAGGATTATGACATGAGTCTTTACTACCATCCAGGTAAAGGTAATATAGTTGTTAATGCTCTTAGCAGGTTATCCATGGGAAGTCTAGCTCATATGGATAAAGAAAAGCGGGAGTTGGTGAAAGATATTCACCATTTAGCTAACCTTTAAGTTTATCTCTTAGACTCTAAGGATGGTGGTGTGTTTGTACGAAAGGTGTCACAGTCATCTCATGATGCTGAAATAAATGATAAGAAAGTATTGGATCCTATCTTGATGAGGGTCAAGGATGATGTAGGTGGGTAGAAGGTAATGGATTTTGAGGTTATTGGTGATGGTACCTTGTTGTACCAAGAGAGATTGTGTGTTCCTGACATAGATAGATTGTGAGAGAGGAACTTGGCTGAGGCGCATGAGTCATGCTACGCTATTCATCCTGGTTCAATGAAAATGTATAATTACCTTAAGGAGATGTATTGGTGGAATAATATGAAGCATGATGTGGCTAGTTTTTTTGGCTAAGATCATGGTAAGCAACTAAGTGAAAGTTGAGCATATGAGGCCCGAAGGATTATTTCACTAAATTTAGTTGCCTGTTTGGAAATGGAAGGTGATCAATATGGATTTCATTACCATTCTTCCTCAATCTCAGAATCAGTTTAATTTGATTTGGGTCATCATGGATAGGATGAAAAATTCAGCTCACTTTTTGCTAGTGTGGACAAATATTCTGGCAAAGGATTATACGAGGTTGTACCTCTATGAGATTATAAAATTGCATGGGGTGCCTATTTCTATCATCTCAGATCATGGTACACAGTTTTTATCTCACTTTTGATGGTTATTTCAAAAAGTTTTGGGGACTAAGGTGAGTCTTAGTATGGCTTTCCACCCACAGTCAGATAGGCAAGCAGAAAGAACTATTCAGACATTGGACGATATGCGTCGGGCTTATATGATTGACTATGGTGTTAGTTGGGTTGAGTATTTGCCTCTTATAGAGTTTATGTATAATAATAGCTACCACTCTAGCATTGGGATGGATCCCCTTATTTAGTGGGAGGTGCAAGTATCCTATTGGGTTGTTTGACGGTGGTGAAGCAGAGATGTTTGGTCCGAATTTAATTCACTAAGCCATGGAGAAGGTGAAGGTGACTCGGGATAGGATTAAAGTCGCCCAAAGTCCTATACAGATGTGAGGCGTAGGAAGTTAGAGTTCTAGGTTTGGGATAGGGTGTTCTTGAAGGTGTATCTACCGAAATGAGTGATGTGGTTTGGAAAGAGAGGGAAGCTCAGTTCCTAATATATTGGTCCGTACTTGGTTTTAAGTAAGGTTGGTAATATAGCGTATGAGTTGGAGTTCCTCTCTAGTTTGAGCTACATTCACTCGGTGTTCTACGTTTCTATGTTGAGGAAGTGTGTAGGTGATTCATTACAAATTGTTCCTATTAAGGATATTAGTGTTTTGGATTCCCTATCTTATGAAGAGGTCCCTGTGGAGATTTTAGATCAGCAGGTTTGTCGGTTGCACACCAAGGATGTAGCTTTAGTAAGGTTCTATGCAGTAATCACAGAGTATAAGAGGCTACTTGAGAAACTAAAGAGGACATGAATTCCAAGTATCCATTCCTATTTCCCGTTTTGGAAAATCATGCTTAAGGTATGTATTGATCTTAACATCTTTGTTTTCTATCTTGAATGTAAGAGTAGATTGTGAATTCCTTGGTAATATATTTTCTTCCTTAAAGGTAAGCGTAGGGATGTTTAGGGGGCTTAATCATGCCAGTCAATGCCTTATTCCATCATTCGGGGATGAATGATCCAAGTGGGGGAGAACTGAAACACCCTGGGTTTTGGCCCTTGGAAATTTCCTAAGCTTTGAGCTTACTGTCCTAGTAATAACTCACCATACGAGTCGTATGGTCTGGGTACGGGTCAGGTGACCCTAGTTGTAGGGAGTCCACTGGACGTTGGTTAGGATTCTACTATGGTTATGATTGGGGGTGGTATGAGTAATTAAGGGTGGTGATGACTCATTTGGTCGGTCCCTTAATCAAATCAGTAACTTAGTGACTTGACTTGGCTCTCAATACGAGTGGCTCACTAAGAGCCATGAGGATAAGGTATGGATGGTAAGGTCGAGTCGTATGTTATCCAGTGTCCAATCCCTTTGGGTTATATTTGGGATACGACTAGACCATGTAAGTCGTATGGTTTGGTAATGGATGGGGCTATGGGATCATATAATGGATAGTTTATGGGTGTCCAACTCACTATGTTGGTAAGAATCGAGGGTACAAATCATAAGTTGTGGTCACGGGGGTCGACTCATAACCTCCTGCGACATTTTTACAGTTTTAAGTTAGGTGCATTCTGGACATTTTCCCTTTTAACTTCCTTTTAGGCCATGACTTAAAACAACTTTTGGGACTTCATTAACCTATTTTCCCAATCAAGCTCTCTCAAACTCTCTTTCAAACAAAAGGCTAGGATTTTATCAAGATAATCAATTAAGGCATTCAAGGGTGGTTTCTCTCTATCTTCCTTGGTGTCTAAGGCATGTGAATCTTCCCTCATTACTATTTTACTAAAGGCATATGTTTTAATGTATGATTTTTATAGCGTTGTTATGGTTTTGAAATAAAGGTTGGGTTGGGGGGGGGGCTTTGGTTGTTCATGGATGAATATTATTTCTCATGGTTTAATTATGGTTTTCCTTATTTTTTAATTATAATTTTGCACATGTAGGTGCATGGGAATGGTGATTTAATTGAGGGGTCATGGTTGAGCCCCAAATTGGATGATTTTCGTTTTTATAATGGTATGCCCTTAACCTGTTTGTGAAATTGTCAATGACAATGATTTTTTCACATACTTTAACTATTCCTAGAACCCTTGCCTGAATGGTAAATGGAATATGAAATGGTTTTGGTTGGTTTCACATGGTTTTGGAAAGGCCTTGGTGGCCATAGTTTGATTATAAATGGTTTTGGTCAATTGGAAATGATAGAGTTTGATTTGGTTTAATGGTTTATATGGCATAGGGTAACAGATATACAATCTCTAATTGTTGTATGACGATACCAATAGTTAATGCCTAATTAAAAGACTCTTTGGTCAATGGTTTGGTTATGTGTTAAAGGTTTAATTAGGCTTACAAGGGGTTAAGTAGCAAAGCCATGAAAGGTGGAGGTCCCGAGGGGATCGACATTAGAAACTCCCATTTGTCGATGTGAGGGTGGCCTTGGTGGTCGTGTGCATGATGTCACACTTTATATATATAGGGATGTACTTGTCATTCCAGGTTTCTTTCTCTCGTCGTGCGACTAACACGTACTGGGGCCCTTTATCTGGAGAGGCACTGAACCCATATAGCCTATGGGTGGTTTTAGGATGGCAGAGCTATACAACCCAGGTTAAGGATTTAAATACATGCTAAACCTTGTTCCCTATTTCGGTATGATATATATATGCATTACGTGTGATTGCATGTGGTTATTTGATTCGGTATTGAATGGTGGCATTATTTTACCTTATCCCTGAGTTACATGCTAGTATTTGCCGCGCTAACTATCTTTTGGCGTTGCATCCTCACATGATGTAGGAACCGTCCTTATTACCATTCTTTCTACTCAGTAATTTGGATTCGGGGATAGCTTAGAGTCAGATTAAAGTGGTGAGCTTCTATACTCCGGAAGACTCCATTTAATGTTATAGACTTCTTTTTATTTTTGTCAGTTAATTGGATTTGGTTTTAGATATGGTCGGCAGCATGTCCTAATCGAATATTTCTTAGTTCTGGTTAGAGGCTTTGTCGAACTACTATGGGCATGGACGGTGTCGATATTTGTGTTAGCATTGGTATTTGTATTGGTATTGTTGGATATTCGGTTGTGGTTGTTTGGTTATGATTATAGACTTGCCTTATTTTCTTTAGATTATTATTGTTTTATCTCGTATAGGCTTGGAATTCTTTCAACAAAGAGAGTAGAGTGATTACGATTGGGTATTGGGGGGTTGTCTCCAGTCCTGGTCGGACTTGAGATACCCAACACGACTAGGCCTTGGTTTGGGTTGTGTCAATATTAGTCCCTTCAAGAGTATTGCCAGACCACTTCAAATGAAAAAAGGGATCATATCCAGGTCAGAAATAATTGTTTCATACATGGAGGAAGTAAAGAAAGATATAATGAGAAATCTTAAAATGGAGAATGCATAAGGCATTTATTGCATCTGCTGGTCATACCACGGATAATGAAAAGGATTGCTTAGCAGGAGAATCACAAAGCATCAAAATCAATGATGAAATTAATCTTGATGACTTGCAAAAATTAAACAAATATTGAAAGAATATTCCACGTCAATAAAAGACAAAGGCAAGGGAATAAAATTATGAGAGACATCAGACCCCATATCATACAATAATTTAGGGACAAATACATATTAAGTCTGCTTTTATAAAGAATATTTACATATCTTTTATAAAGAATCTTTTAAGAAGATGTGACAAAAAAAGTAAGCTAGTCAACATAGTTATGATGTTCAAGTAGACTAATAAAAGTCACATTTTTTGTTGTCTAGTTTTTATTTTGTCGTTTACAAAAGAGAATGCTCAATATAAGGATCTCATTTTATGTATGCATGGAAAGGTTTTTAGAAACTACCTCACTCTCTTCCACTTCCACTGTTAAATATTCATCTATCAGTAAAAGTCTAGTAGTTTATTTTTCGGAAAGCATTGTTTAATATCTTTATTTTTAATGTATTTAAATTTTTTGTTCTTAATTATATGTTCTTTAATTTAAGGTAGCCAAAATTATTGGCTAAATATTTTTGAGTTGAACTATAAAACACTAAACTGCTAATATAATATGACACTAAATCCTTAATAAGAATCTTATCAACCAATGATGCTAAGGTATCTATTAATAATTCTGGTAGTAATAATTCTAATTTAGGCTATAACCAGAGGTCCTATTAGAAAGCCCATTGAAGAAAAGATTGGCATTTAGGGCTATGTGTGGACTCGTAACCAATCAGAATTATTAAACGCACATAAACTACAACAACAATAACATGAAATTTTAAAACACATTCTTTTGGTGATATTTCAATACGTGATTTCTACAAACAAAATATTTCTATAACCTTACATGAAATGTGATAAAATTGCTTCTTTTCTAAATCCTCTGTCACCTTCATAAGGACTGACCACTTTAACAATCTCAATAAGTGATTCTACCAAATCTAGATCCAAATCACTTAGTTAAAGCCATTGATAATCACTTGCTATAGTAAAAGAAAAAGAAACAAAACCTAGAGTGTGTCTCAACAATATCATGGTCATATACAAGTATTTTTATTACATTTTTCTATAATATAGAAATGGTGGTTTCAACGTGTATGTTGGTTGTCATTAAATTAAAAAAATAAAGGTATTTTGGTCATTTTATGCTTACTAAATTGATATGCTTTGCATTCACATATACGTGTCTTACAATCTTTGCTTTCAACAAATACATGGGATCTTTCAATTGAGCCTTTAATATCAAATGTTTTGGGGTCTCCTTCTTTTCTCTTTTCTGTGTTTTTTTAGTGTATAGAAAATTTTTCTGTTTTGTATAGATCTATGTATGATGTGTATCTGTATATGCAAATGATAATCAGTATAAAGTGTGCCATTCCACTACCACTGCTCTCTATGTGGTTTGTTCCATAGGTATATTTTTGGTCATCATCTTCATCTTTTTCAGTTAATCCTGAATAACTATACTGGAAGAACACCCAATTTGATTTTTATTTTTTCTCAATATGTTAGATTGAGGTTCAATAGAAGTTATTCGGGATTGGGTTTTCTCACATGTATAGATCTACATAGGGTTTTCTTTGGGCTATAAGAGATTTCTAGGATTATTTCTAAGGGAAAACACCTAATTTGATTTTTCTATCCTCGCTATGCTAGATTGAATTACAAGGTCTGTCGGATTTACTCAAGTTTTTCAATTTCATGACTTAAATTTATGAATTTGAGATTATCATTTTTCTCCTTCGTTATTGATTTTTTCTTTGAAATACATTATGCTAAAAGGAGAAGGATTTCTTTCTATGCATCAAGTGGTACATGAATCCCTAATACCTAGAAATTCATGTATGAAAAAGAACCAAAAAGTGCTTAGTTTAAAGAATTTAAAGTATTACCAACCTTGAGTATGAAGCCTAGTGACGACATCATTAAGGTACTGTATAATCTTTTGTGGTTTTTAGTTTGAGAAAAAAGAGTAGTTACAATTGTTGACATTCAATTTTGGCTCTCCGTGCGTAAAATTAACATCTTCAGAATTTTTGATCACTAAAGGGCATGAAATATAATTTTCACTTATTTTTTTACAATTGTTAACAAATTATTGATAATCATCCTTACTTTAGGACTTTATCAATTTATTGTCATATTTTTTCATAATTTATTGATAATTCTCTAAATAGTATGACTTTTTATCAATTCATTATCGTTTTAAATATTTTCACAATCATCTGCATATGTACACGACATGACATTACATTTCTTTTTATAATATTTTCAAGTTAATTACATTTTCAATTTTCTTTACACTTTTCTGTAATTACATATCAATTTCTATATTTTTCACATTATTTAATACAATATGCAATTTTGCAAGTTGAATTAATTATTTTTACACAACATATAGTTTGGTGTCTTGTCACATCTGACAATGACCACACAATGAAACTACCCTTTCGATATTAATTTTGTCGATTGATTAAAAGGATGAAAAATCCTTTAGTCAATAACCTGAGGACTAAAGGGTGCTTTAAAAGAAAAAGAAGGAACATCTTTTTATTTTTTGGATAATAAGAGGCATCAAATTTTATTATAAATAAAGGAGGGGGCATTTATTTTAACATTCATAAAGACACATATTCTTCAAGCACATATTTTTTTCTTTCTCTTTAAAATAAACCAAAATCTAATTCCTCCTTCTCCCTCAACAACTCATGCTATATCTCAACCTCCTTATCCCTCTTACTATCGTACTGTCGAAGCTCCAACAACAAGCTCCGGCCACCACCACTAAACAACCCTTTTCTTTTCTCATCTCTCCCCTTCTCTACCACCATTGCTCCAATGCCAGAGTATGGTGAAACAAACCCCAATGTCTCTGCTTTATCCCTCTTCTGTCGCACCATGCTGGAATTGATCACCGATAGCCGAGCTTCAAATAAACACCAATACCTACAAACTCTGTCCCTCTCTCATTTTCTCCTTTCCCTGTCATTGTTGCCTTCATCATTGTTGGTCAGATCTGGCCAAAGTTCATGGATTTAGGTATCGCTCTAGAGAAAGTCATGGAAGCGACATCGTTCTCTTTATCGCTATCACTGATCTAAAAATTCTCTCATAGTTTGGGTCTTGTGGTTTATGTATTATTTGGTTATTCATCAATGTTGTCTCGGCGAATTTTGGCTTGGACCTGACTGAAAAAATAGTGTTTTTTTTCTTCCTTACCTGGTTTTTACTATTTCTCTAAATGTTGTTGGCTGGAGTTGGAAAAACTCCATATTTTCCGATGAGCATTTATATGTTTCAAACATTTCTTTAACTTTTAGGTTGCTTGGGTTTTTCTTTATGTTGCTACTACTGCTCCATTCATTATTGTTTATTATTATCAGTGCTGCTAATTTTGCTATAGTTTTCCATCTTTGCTACTGTGTTGTGCTGCCTGGGACTGATTTTGTCCTTTATATTTTATTCGTAACAAATAAGTTATTGTTACACTATCATGGCAATGACAATATCTCCCCATCGGATTTTCGAGGCCATCCCATAACAAAAGATGGATTTTATTTTTTTAAATTTACTTATTTTATATCAAGTACCAATTCATGGCCAATGAAGAAATTTCCATTGGTTTTCGAGGCTTTCCCAAATAAAATACGGATATTACTTATACAAATATGTATCTAAAAATAACTAACGGACAATGGTGAAATCTTTACAATAGCACGACAACACAAAGGGTTTTACGATTCATATTTTCGCAGGGTGATTTAGGATGGCCGATTAATCGAGCAACCACTTCATAGCCATGGCACATCTAAAACTTAATCCAAACCCATGTTATAGTACAATTCTCTATTTACACATCTAGATATACATATTTGTACACTCAATTTTAATCTATTTTAAAGACTATTTGTACATTCTTAATATTTTCTATTAAGTATTTATTTATATCCTCGGTAACACACTCCGGGATGTTTGAAAGGAAGTTTTGAGCTTTGTATTGGGAATTTATTTCTTGTAATTGTTCATAAATATGAAAGTATAGTGAAAACTTTACTTTTGGCATGTTAGATCGGAACGTTTTTACTTATACAATATTCGTCATGTATTTAGGCAAAACTTAGGCCATTGATATTTACACAAACAAATAAAATTAATCAGCTAATTCACACATTTATATCATAAACATTGAATAGTCTTTCTTTTTACGTAAAATCTCTATTTTTCTCTCTATAATTATATTTAAAAGTACTTTTCCTTTTTATAGTACAAAAAAGAAATTTTCTTTTCACATGTCACAAAATACTTTTCATTTCACATGTAATTTATACATTTTTATACATACCTTTTACATATTTTCACAACAATAAGTTTGTTTATATACATAATACACATACACCTTTACATTATTTTAAATATTTATACCTCCTCCCTCATTGATAAATTTAGTCTAGCCGGATACCACATTTGTGATTTCTGAAGGGTGTCTAACCCCTTTTCTTCGAAATAATTTGAACCCTTACCTAAAATCAAAATTGATTTTTGCAGAGTAGAAAGTTAGTCACATACGTTAATAAATAAATAGATTTCCTTATTTTTCTTAAAATTTAGGTGGCGACTCTGTATAAAATTTCAATTCTTGTAGAGTATGTAAGTCATGTTTTGTCTCACCTTGGTAAAAACAAGGCGTGACAACAACCATGTATTGTTCGGCTTCTATTTAAGGATAAAAGAAAATAATTTTCTTTACCTATATGTGTGCATGTTGAATTTGTTTGACGATCCCCATGCTATCTCCAATTTTATCTTCTATGGTAATTCCACCATCTTAATGTCAATTTGATGGACCATTCAATATAAAAATATGAGTGATATATATAATCACTTTTTGGAATCATTCTATTAGAATTAGATGACGAACCCATATGAATTAACTTTGAATATAGCACACAAATTATTTTCTTAAGCTGAACCTGAATTAATAAATGGGATGACATGACAACAATAATATACCCAGTGTATTCCCACAAAATCTAAAATCCTCTCCAACTAAACCTATAGGTAGTTCTTTGTAGTTCCTTTGTCTTCCTCCTCACTCTCTATATCCATTTAATTCTTAGATTTGATTTTATTATTCTGATCTTCATATATGTCTTCTTTGATTTTATCTTCATCTTTAATTTTGTTTCGTCCGCTTTTAGATTTTCATGAATAAATTTATAAAGTTTTGGTGTCGAATTTGGTTCTACAAATTTATGGAGTTTTGATTTTTGTATGTGTAACTTTAAAATGTACAGGAAAGAGGTGTTAACACTTATTAGCATAGCTACATAAACTAAGCTCTTCCTTTTTACCACAGTTTTAGAGTGTTAGAACTATAAAGAACTTATATTGTTTCCTATTCCTGAAGTGACACTACTGTGAGACTTTTTGGATGGGCATCTTCTATTTTGAAATCATAGCTTATTTTATTCCTGATTTGCTTTGATCAAATGCCTTGTTTTACTGGGGTTAAGTTGTAATGAATCATGTGCTTAAGTGTGAGGGTTATACCTTTATTTTCAACTAGTATTATAAAATTGACGTGACAAACTTTCCTAATGGAGAGTTGTTGTTTCATTTTTAAATATCAATATTAGTTATAATGCTCTTGAAAGAAGGAAACGCTGCAAGGGTGTCAAAGAAGTGAACAAAAGATTTTATCCTTCACAAAATGCATACAAAATACCTCAACTACTTCAAAGCATGTCCCCACAATGCAAGAAGAAATTATGTACCTCATGTAGCAGCATAAGTCTATCTGATAAGATCTCCTACCTGCTTCAAGTGGAGGAACGTCAACCTATTCTGAAACAGAATATACTACACTTGAACAACAGGAAGTACTAAATGATCACAATGGATTTGTTTGAAATGATGAAGGTTTCTTACTAATTTCAATGTAGATTACAGAGTTGAAGTTATCAGTGGATAACCTTACAAAGAAAAGGGGATTCTAATTTTCAAAGTTGAGGGACGTCATAGCGCAAGAAATGAGTATGCAATCAGTACTTTGAATGTACTGGTATATGAAATGAGGTTAGGATGAAATTCATGGGTTATATACATGAGATAATAACTGACTAAATAGCATGAGCTAACTAAGTATGAAGGCATAAAAGCTGTAAAATTTGCGAATACATGACCAAGCATAAAATATGATTCTGAAATAGTCTGTAAACTAAAGTACTGCTACTGAATAACTGAGAATTTTATGCGATGGTCAAGCAAAGCTAAAACTGAACTCTGTAATGAATACTGAACTGAGACTGTGGGAGCTACCTATAATCGACATGCCCTAATGTACTATCAGGGTCCAACCTGTAACCCCAGTTAGAAGGGTGTCAGTACCGTGCAACGGGTACTAATATTGGATGTATGGATCCACTAATCTGATATCCCGAAGGATGAGGGTCTCATGCCTAACTGATGGAGGACCCCTCAAAGTCTACGGTGGAACTGTAGGTCTGGAACCTAGGGACTGCTACTAACGTCTCATGCCTATTGACGGGGGAGACAAGTGCCTCATGCCTACTAGAGGGGGAGACTCAATCCCTACATTCACACGGTGCTAAGTTTTTACTCCCAACTGAAAGACACTAACTACTAGACTGAACTAAGCTTAATTAAACTCACAACTAACCGTAGTAATTGACTGAATTGCTTATGATATAACTGAAATCATTCCGTAGATAATGAAAACTAGATAATTAGCAAAATTTTGGGTATTCATAACCACCAGGACTCGATAATAATAACAATAGGAACATACTGAAGTTTCAAAAACATCATAAGTAGTCATTGTTCAAAACCCAATCATTTAGGCATTTCATCAAACACTTGAAATTCATAGGCTTAAGCATGAGAATAGTTAAAACATGTGATGCTAACATAATTGAAATACTAAAATCATGGTTTAGGATTTAATATGTGAACATTATCATTCGAATGTGTCAAGGACAATTTCCAACGAAAACACATGGTTAACATAATTTGTAATCAAAATTCATTATAGCTTCATGAAAATAACCCAGAATAACATGTAAAAATCATGGCTTTAAACTTGAAAACGGATTCTTGGACTCCATTAGTGAAAAGTTCCCATGGATAAACATCACACATACCTTAATTGACAAATCGGTGAAAGTTATTTGTGACTTCTTAAAGCTTGAGCTTGAATTTTGAAGACGCTAGGGTTTGTTCTTGAAAAGAATTACTTTTTTTTTTAGAGAATTTCGTGTAAAAGATGACAAATAATGCTTTTGGGATCCTAAATCCCTTGTTATGGATGGGATAGGGTGAGGAAAATTACTCAATTACCCTCATGGACCTGAACTCATTGAACCGTACAATACCAACTAATGAGAAATAGGCCGTGCTGCGCTACTCTATCAATGCGATATGCAATACGCCGCGGCCCTATCACGGAGCCTTACTATTTAAACCATCCAAACAGGTCTAAAACATCACCTGAAAAATTCGAAACTCACCCGAGATGAACTATCAACAACTCCAATCATGAATCAACTTAGAAACCAATATTTTGAGGTTGGAAAAGTTGAAAATAAAATCATCGCAGTTTTAGAGGCTTTGGAGAAGATTAAGCCTTAACACTTAGTGAAATTTTCCAAGTCTTAGACCTCTTTAACATGCAATAGTAAGATGAAATGAGCTAGGATCTTACAGGTTCTTACAATATCTCCCCCTTGGAAATATTTTTCCCCGAATGAGACTAGTTAAGCTAAAAATACTGAGGTACTAAGAGTACATGCTAAATGTTCATAACTGAAAACATGGTTATATGACTGAGTTTGAAACATGATATATAACTGAACTGATTCATGAATTTATGCAATGACATAAAGATAATTACATGGATGGAACTGAGAATTGAAAAGAGAAAATCTATGAAGAACTGTTACCTTAAGATGAGTCTGAGTCTATGGAGAAGAGATGAGGGTACTTGGTTTGCATGTCCACTTCTGCTTGCCAAGTGGCTCTCTCAACAGACAGGTTCCGCTAATAAAATTTGACTAAGGGACCTTCTTTGTTCCTTAGTATATGAATATAATGATCTAGGATCTCGACTGTTATTTCTTCGTAAGAAAGGCTATCCTAAACATCTGGGTGAACGGATGTCAAATCTGCAGGCAACTCAAGCTCATATGCTACCTACCCATAGTGACTCAAGATCCTAAAACGGCCAACATATCGGGGACTCAGTTTTCCCTTTTTGACAAATCTCTTCACTCCCTTTATGGGAGATATTTTCAAATAGACTGGAGAGATTTTAAAATAGACTAAGTCACCAACCTCAAACTCAAGATCTCTTCTCCTCATATCTATATAGGATTTCTGATAGATTTGGACTGTCTTAAGCCTCTCCCTGATCAACTGAACTTTCTCTAAGGTATTAAATACTGAATTAGGCCCTATCAATGCAGTATCACCCACCTCAAATCAACCAATGGGAGAACTACATCCTCTCCAATAGAGATCCTCAAATAGAGCCATCTGAATAGTGGAATGATAAATGTTATTGTAGGCAAACTCGATCAAAGGAAAGTGATCATCCCAACTACCCTTAAAGTTGATAACACACACTCTCAACATATCCTTTAAGGTCTGAATAGTCCTCTCTGCCTAACCATCTATCTGAGGGTGAAAGGTTGTACAGAGATGAACTTGGGTACCAAGACCCTTCTGAAATGCCTTCTAAAAGTGAGAGGTAAACTGAGTACCTCTATCTAAGATGATAGACAACGGGACTCCATGCAACCTAACCAACTCTTTAAGATAAAGCTTGACATAGTCCTCAGCTGAATAAGAATTATGGACTGATAAGAAATTAGCTGATTTGGTCTTTCTATCGATAATAATCTAAATCGAGTTATGCTGACGACGCGAATGGGGCAATCCTATTACAAAATCAGTGTCCACTTTTTCCCACTTCCAAGTGGGGATGCTGAACACCTGAATAGTACCACTAGGCCTTTGGATATTGCAGATAATTAGAGCACTTGGCTACAAACCCTACATTATCCCTTTTTATACAACTCACCAATAGATTTCTTGCAAATCATAGTACATCTTAGTGGCCCCTGGGTGAATAGAGTAATACACACCATGCTCTTCTACAAGGATTCTCTGCCTTAACCCATCAACGCATGAAACACACAACCTATACTAATATTGCAACACACCATCTCCCTCTTGGAAGAAAACCTCTACCTTTTGATCTCTGACTGACTCCTTCAACTTAACTAGACAGGGATCCCGATCTTGCTTTTCTTTCATTTTGGCAACCAAAGAAGATTCTGAACTATTCTGAACCCATACACTACCCTTAGCTGAATCAACCAAATGAACACCTAGTTTAGCAAGCTGATGAAACTCCTTGACTAACTTCTTCTTATCATCCTCAACGTTAGCAACATTATCCTTAGACAATCTACTAAGGGCATCTGACATTACATTGGCCTAGCTTGAGTGATACAAAACACTCATATCATAGTATTTAAACTATTCCAACCACCTTTTCTAACGAAGATTCAGATCTTTCTATGAAAACACATACTGCAAGCTTTTATGATCTATGAACACATCAATATGCAACCCTATAGAGATAGTGCCTCCAAATTTTCAAAGCAAACACAATAGTTGCCAACTCAAGATCATGGGTAGGATAATTATTTTCATGGGGCTTAAGCTGTCTAGAGGCACAGGCTATGAACCTACCTCTCTACATCAACACAAAACAAAGACCAACTCTAGAAGCATCACAGTAAACAACAAACCCATCTGTACTATCTGGCAATGTCAAAATTTGGGCTGAGGTGAGTCGAGTCTTTAACTCTTGAAAACTCTTCTCCCAAGAATCTGACCACTGAAACTTGACTTTCTTCTAGGTCAATCTAGGCATGGTGGATCCAATGGATGAAAATCCTTCAGCAAACCATCCGTAATAGCCAGCCAAACCCAAAAAACTCCTGATATCTGATGGAGAGATAGATCTAGGCCAATTTCTCACTGCTTTGGTCTTTTAAGCGTTAACTCTAATGCCATCATCAGAAATGATATGGCTAAGGAAAGATACTGATCTTATTCAAAATTCACACTTACTAAATTTGGCAAACAACTAATGGGCTCTAAGAGTTTGTAATACAATTTTTAGATGGTCTGCATAATCGTTTTCACTATATAAATAGATAAGACTATCATCAATGAAGACTATAATGAACATGTCCAAATACTGCTTGAACACTCGGTTTATCAAGTCCATGAAAGCTAATGGGGCATTTGTTAGTCCAAAGGACATGACTAGAAATACAAAGTGACCATATCGGGTTCTAAAAGCTGTTTTCAAAATATCACATTCTCTGACTCTAAGTTGATGATAGCCGAATCTGAGGTCTATCTTAGAGAAGTAACAGGCACCCTAAAGTTGGTCGAACAAGTATTCAATTTTGGGGAGTGGGTACTTATTCTTGATAGTGACTTTGTTTAAATGACAGTAATCGATACACATTTTGAGAAAACCATCTTTATTTAGCACGAAAAGGACTGGAGCGACCCATGGGGAAACACTGGGCCTAATGAATACCTTATCTAGTAGATCTTTCAACTGTTGTTTCAATTCTCTAAGCTCGGCTGGAGCTATTCTGTAGGGCATAATAGAGATAGGCTAGGTATCTAGAAAAGGGTCTATTCTGAAGTCAATTTCTCTTTTGGGAGGAACTCCAGGAAGATCTTCAAGGAACACATCTGGAAATTCCCTCACTACTGAAACTGACTCGAGATTGGGAGTCTCAAAATTAGAGTCTTTAACTCAAACAAGATCGTAAATATCATTTTTCTCACTCTAAGGTATGGAATAAGATGACCCCTAAGCGCTAAAGTACTGCTCTTCCATTCGAAATCTGGTTCATTTGGAAACTAAAACTGAATGACTCTATTTCTACAATCAATTGAATCATAGCATGAGTAGAGCCAATCCATGCTGAGAATGACATCAAAATCAATCATCTATAACTCCACCAAATCAGTTAAAGTGACTTTCTAGGATATTGTGACCATACAGTTCTGGTACACCTACCTTGATACAATAGAGACACTTACTGAGATAGACACAGAGAAAGGTTTTGCTAAGGTTTTGGGACAGACTCCGAAATTGACAGCTATATAAGAGGTTACAAAAGAGAGTGAAGCCTTAGGATCTAACAAAGCATAAATATGCAAATAAAAGACCAATAACGTACCCATAACCACATCAGAAGAACTTTTTTGATCATGATAGGAATGGAGGGCATAAAATCTGTTTTGGCGCAGACCGTTGGTTGTACAAGAAGTGGCGCCCTGCTGAGTTAGACGACCTTTTGGTTCTGCTGAAGAGTTAGCCTGACCCTACTGGCGATCATTCCTACCTTTCCACATAGCTGTCGGACACTCCCTCATCCTGTGGCCTAGTTTGCCATATAAAAAACACACATCGCTACCGGCCCTACACATACCTTGAAGATTTCTATCACACTCCTGGTAAAGTGGATTTGTCCGACCACTATTCACACTACCTTAAGTCTTAGAGACTGGCGCCCTATCCTGATTACCATTTTTAACCCTTGGCACTGAAACATTAGCCTAAGACGGAGATGGGGTAGAAGATTTCTAACAAATTGAGGATGATTACCATCGTCTGATCTTGGCTAAGCAAAGTTTAAACTACATATCCTAGCCCTCTTATTCTCTCTTTCTTTCTTCTTAACCTTCTCCTCCTCAATCTGTTAAGCAAGGACCATAAGCCTAGACAAGTCCATCACCTTAAACAACATTGTGGTTCTACACTCCTTGACCATACTATTAGATACATCAAACACAAACTTACTCATTCTAGACCTGTTTTTAAATACCACATGAGGAGCATACCTTGCCAACTGAGTAAACTTAAGCGAATACTCCTTTACTCTCATATTACCATGCTTCAAATTAATACACTCCATCACCTTAGCTTCTCTCAACTCAAAAGGGAACAATTTATCTAAAAAGACTATACCAAACTCCTCCCAGTCTACAGGCCCTGCATTTATGCCTCTATCCTCCTTCCACTACTTATACCAAGTGTGAACTACGTCCTACAACTGGTAAGCAGCCAACTCTGTACACTCACTAGAATTCACACCCATAATGTCTGTTACCTTTTGAACTATGTCAATGAAATCCTACGGATCCTCATTAGACTTGGTTCCCAAAAACTGAGGGGGATTTATTTGGGTGAAATCCTAAATCCTAGCTGTAGCTGAATTAGACACTGGATTAGCTGGGATAGTATCCTTCTAATTATTTTAAGCTTCTATAGAGTAAGCCATAGTAGTAAATTCAGCTCTAAACTCAACATGAGAGACATTCTCATTTAGGGGATCTTTCTGAACAGGCGAAGGTGCGGGCTGATTCCCGTTTCTTCTTCTGTTAGTCTTTCTAGGAGGTATGTTCGATAAATAAAAGAAAGATTGAATTAAAAAGAGAGTTTTAATAGAGCTCATAATCATTCACATGACATGAATACTGAAAGAAGGGAAACTTTTCGTAAAATGTCTTGTAGCCTCCAATCCATAAGTGGACATACTTCACACCTATGCACAAGACTCTACTCAACATGACTTTCAGACTCCCTTGGAAACTTTAAAACCTTAGACTCTGATACCAAGTTTGTAATGCCCCAGAAATACACCTTGGATTCCACATGGTGCTTACAGTCCCGAGAGAAGACAAGCTAACTTACGAGCTGGTACCTACTGTGAGCACTAAATTAATAGATAATAAAATAACATATTCAGAGTTTAACTTAAAATGCCATAAGATTTTAAATACTGAAACATTCGATTAAAATCATAGTTCTAAAAGTGTCTGAAAACAATACTGAGAAAATTGATAATAACAACTGATAAACTGACTAACTATCTGAAATAGTCTAAAAAGCCTCTAACTGACTGAGGAGTTGATGGGATAAGCACCCAACTAACTCCATCTGACTACTAAGGTGAAAGACTGAAGTAAACATAAACGGTCCTTGGTATATGAGTACTTACCACTACTAATTCTACTGATGCACTGTAATATCTAAGTACAGTCGGGAACCCGAGTATTCGAACCTATGATATAAGACATCATAGCACAAGAAACGAGTATGCGATCAGTACATTAAATATAATGGAATATGAGATAAGGTTAGGCTTAAATGCATGGGTTATAAGCATGATATAATAACTAACAAAATAGCATGAGTTAACTGAGTATGAATGCATAAAAGTTGTAAAATCTGAGAATGTATGACCAAGCATAAAACATAATTCTGATATAGTCTATAAACTGAAGTACTAAAATACTGATACTGAATAACTGATAATTGTATTCTATGGTCATGCAAGCCTAAAACTTAACTCTGTACTGAATACTGAACTGAGATTATGGGAGCTAGTTATAACCGACATGCCCCAATATACTATCAGGGTCCAAGGTCCAACTTGTAATCCTAGTTGGAAGGGTGTCAGTACAGTGCCATGGGTTACTAATATTGGCTATATGGATCCACTAATATGATATCTCGAAGGACGAGGGTGTCATGCCTAACTAATGGGGGACCTCGCAAAGTCTACGGTGGTGCCGTAGGTCTGGAACCTAGGGACTACTACTAATGTCTTATGCCTACTGACAGGGGAGATAAGTGTCTCATGCTTAATGGTGGGGGAGACACCATCCCTACGTTCACTCGATGCTAAGTTTTTATTCCTAACTAAAAGACATTGATTACTGGACTGAACTAAGCTTAATTAAACTAACAACTGACCCTAGTAACTGACTGAATGATATTGCTCATGGTATAACTAAAATCATTTTATAGATAATGAAAACTAGATAATCAGCTAAATTTTGGGTATTCCTAACCCCTACGACTCAATAACAATAACAATAGAAACATAATGAAGCTCCAAAAAATTATAAATAGTCATTGTTCAAAACCCAATCATTTAGGCATTTCATCAAACACTTGAAATTCATAGGCTTAAGCATAAGAATAGTTAAAACATGTGATACTAACATAATTGAAATACTGAAATCATAGATTTAGGATTTAACATATGAACATCATCATTCGAATGTGTCAAGGATAATTTCCTATGAAAATACATAGTAAACATAATTTGTAATCAAAATTCATAATAGCTTCATGAAGATTACTCATAATAACATGTAAAAATCATGGATTTAAACTTGAAAACAGATTCTTGGACTCCATGAGTGAAATGGGCCCATGGATGAACATCACACATACCTTAATTGACGAATTAGTAAAAGTTCTTGGTGATTTCTTGAAGCTTGAGCTTAAATTTTTATGAGGCTATGGTTTGTTCTTGAGAGAGAATTATTTTCTTTTAAGAAAATTTTGTGTAAAAGATGACAAATAATGCTTTTGGGATCCTAAATCCCATGTTATTGTTGGGATAGGGTGAGGGAAATGACTCAATTAACCCTCTCCCCTCCCCTCCCCCCCCCTGTGGACCTAAACTCATTGAATTGCACAGTTTTAACCAACGAGAAATGTGATGCTCCATGTTGTTCTCCACCAACGCAAAATGTGACACATCACGGCCCTATCATGAAGCCTCACTGTTTTGACCATCTAAACAGGTCTCAAACGTCATCCAACAAATCTGATACTTGCCCGAGATGAACTATTGACAACCCTGATGATGAATGAACTTAGAAACTAACGTTATGAGTTCGAAAAGGTCGAAAATAAAATAATCAAAGTTTAAGAAGCGTTGGAGAAGACTAATCCTGAATACTTCGTGAAATTTTCTAGGTCTTAGACCCCTTTAACATGCAATAGTTAACTGAAATGAGCTAGGATCTTACGGGGTCTTACAAGAGATTAAAAACCTACCCGTAATATTCTTTCTATTGTCTTAAGGATTTTACTAAATATTGCCCTAATTAATTATTATATGTCATATAAGTATTAAAAAATTAACTATATTTAATTAAAAAAATAGACATAAAATGAGAAACTAACTATTGATGTTTTAAATTAACTTGATGTCTTATATAAGACCCATTTAATTTTTTTAGAAATATTTTTATAGTAATTTTACTATATCACTTTTAATAAGTTGTTGTAAGTCATTTAAGATATGTCTTTTATATTGATTCAATCGTAATTTTACTATCTCACCCCTAATTAATTATTATGATCACCTAAGTATTATGTCACTTAAATTGTCATTCGTGATTTATTACCTCACTTATAAAGGATGATAAGCAGACAACAGATCGACTTGTTTGCTTAGATATTTCTTTTTATATTTATTTTACTTTTCTTTTTAATCTATTATATATTTGATAATTATGTAAAAATAATATAAATCATAATAATTAAAACCTTAAAATAATTAAAAAGACATAAAAAATATTTGGTTGACTCTCTAAATTTTATTACTGTCACAACATAAATTGGGACAGAAGAAACATTATCATAAATTACAATAATCAATAATTTAAAATTGAACTCTCAAAATTGTATCAATACCACATAAATTGAGATAGGAGATGTAACATATATTATTTAAAAATTACGTAAAAAATATTATAAGTAATAGTTAACCTAAAATATTCTTCACGCTGGGCTTGTGCTAACACGGGTCATATATGTCATGACCTAAGCTTGCCCCTAGTCGTAACATGATGTTGTAATGACCCAAGACTACCCCTAGTCGCGACAACGATGTTTACGGTCACAAGTGACCACAAGCTAACTCATGGGCTAGTACTTGCTGAGAGCACTGAATAATATACTGATAATGAACAAGTACGAAAACAACTAAGTAAAGCCATAAGGTTCAAATACTAAAAATATGATTTAAATCATAAGTTTGAACATCTAATGACATACTGAAAAGAATGATCAAACAACTGATAAACTGACTAATTGTTTGAATGACTGAAAATGTCTGAAAGCCTCTAACTGGCTGAAAAGTTGATGGAACAGGCCCCAACTAACTCCAAACTGAACGAACTGAAAAGAAATGTAAAAAAACTAAAATAACATGACAGGTCCTCGACATAGGAGGACTCATCACAACTATTGTTCCTGATAAGCTGAACTGTCTAAGCGTGATCAAGAAATTGAGCGTCCAAACCTATGATAATGACATCATAGCATGAAGAAAAGTATGCAGTCAGTACTTTGAATGTACTGGTATATGAGCTGAGGTTAGGCTGAAATACATAGGTTCATATGCATGAAATAATGACTGACTAAATAGCATGAGATAACTGATGCATAAATAGGTGAAAGCTATAAAATTTGAGAATGCATGACCAAGCATATAACATGATACTGAAATAGTCTATAAACTTCTAGACTGAAATCTGGTAACTAAATAATTGATGAACTGTAAGCTATGGTCAAGCAAACCTGAACTAAATTTTGTACTAAATACTGAACTGAGACTGTGGGAGGTATCATCTAACCGACATGCCCCAATCTGAGTTAAGTGGGGTCCAACCTATAACCCTAGTTAGAAGGGTGTCAGTATCATGCCACGGGTACTAACAATGGTTTTGTGGATCCACTAAACTAATGCCCTGAAGAAATAATGAGTCACCCTCATCTGGCAGGTGCTCTAATGAGATATGTGTTACCCTCAATTGGCAGGTAAACACTTTATCACCCCTCAACTGGCGGGTTGATATCTCTAACCTACATTGGCTATATAGTTCTGGAACTAAGGGAATGCTACTAAAGGTCACACCCTCCACTGGCAGGTGAGCCCCCATCCCCGGGTTCCCTCAGTGCTAAAGCCTACTCCCAACTGAACCGACACTGATTACTGGGCTAAACTATGCTTAACTAAACAAGAAACTAATTATAAATAATTTGAATAAATAATAATGTTCATAGTTTAGCTGAAATCATTCTGAAAATACTGAATTTATGTAAACAACTGCGTATCGGATGTTCATAACCCACCAACACTGAATAAAAAAATAGCAATAAAGACATATGAATCTTTAAAAACCATAATAAAGGATCATTGCTCAAAACCCAACATTTAGACATTTCATCAAACATATGGGAGTCATGAGTTTAAGCATGGGAATGGGTAACATGAGGATTTCCATTACTTAAATTAGATAAAGGCTCATTCCATCGAAAAACACTTGTAACATAGCTTGTAATCAAAATCAATAACAACTTCATGGAGACAATTCATCATAAACATGTAAAAACTCATAATTTGATATCAAAAGGGGATTCTTGGACTCTATAGGTGAAAAGGGTTGATGGATGAACATCACACATACCTTAAATCATTAAGCTTGAAAGAGAAACACGAATCTTTAAGCTTCCTTGAAGGTTCATGGATTTGAGAACTTGATTTCTTGGTTTTCTTAAATAGGAGGTACTTGAATTTGATGAACTTGGGGATGATTAGGGTTTCTTTGAGAGGAGAATTGGAAAAAATAGTCATTTAATGCCCTAACTAATGTTTTAATTCGTGTTTACAAATTGGATTGAGGGGAAAAGACTCAGTTTCCCCTCAAAAAATTAAATTTGCAACTGGAACGTGGTTTAAGAGGTTACCGTGATGCGATGAACCTTCACTGCTATAACCACCGTGACGTGGCACTATCGCGGTGAGCTGCTGGAATCAAAATCCAAACACGACCAAATTCTCATCGAAAAAACTGAAACTTCCTTGAGACATGCTCCTTACACCCCTGAACATGAATTAACTCAAAAAATATACGTCTCGGTGTCGAAAAGACCTATTTAAAAATCCTCAAAGTTAAGAGGATAAAATAAGACTAAGTCCCTAATACTTAGTGAAATTTTCAGGCTTTAAGTCTCCTATACATGCAACTAGGAGCTGAACTGAACTAAGAAAAGTGTGGTGTATTACAGATGCTTAGCATCACAAATGACCCCAAACTAACACATGGTCTGACATAACACTAAAAATACTAAAGAAGTAACAAAATACTGGGTGAAAGCTAAACTGAAATAATCTGGTAATAATAATAAGAGGATCAATACTGAATAAGAATATCAAAAATAGAACTGTCTAACAAAACCAACATGATGAAATATAACTAACTGTCTATCTGACTGAAAGCCTCTAACTGATATGAGTTGTTGGAACAAGCCCCCAACTAACTCAACTATCTGAAACTATATAAAAGAATATTGAAAATAAATACTGATAACTAGTCCTTAAATTACGAGGACTTACCAAAACCTATTGTTGAATGTGGTACCGAACTGTACTAAGTGTGATCTATATGTTGAGTGTCGGAACCTATATTAGAAGAAAATATAGCATAGGAAAGTATGCGATTAGTACTTTGAATGTACTGAGTACGTGATATGGGAAAACTAACTAGTATAAATAGAACATGAACACATAAAACATGGTAAACTGAATGAATACCAAGATTAAACATGTACTGAATAAAGAATGAATAACTTAATACAAGATCATGTAAAATCTAAAAGCTAAACATAACTGAGGTCTATAGGAGATAACAATAACTGATATGACCCAATATGAGAAAATTAGGCTGCAACATGTAATTTCAGTTGGATGGGTATTTAGTCCTTTGCCAAGGGTACGAATACTGACAAGCGTGGATCCACTAAACTGATGTCTCAAATGACTAGGTTATCAGTTGTCAACTGGTGGGTGGCCCCTTATAACCTATGGTGAAGCCATAGTTTTGAAACTTAGGGACTTCTACTAAAGTTCTCAGGACTAACTAATGGTTGAGCCTTCGTCCCTGCATTAACTCAGTGCTAAGTACTACTCCTAACTAAAGGACACTGAAAAGTAAATTGCTCATTATAATTATATTTTGAAAATATCAACAGTGGTTAATCTGAAGTGCTCAAAGACATGTAAACTGATATATACATGAATCCCTAGGTATCAGGTGTTCATAACCCACAAGCTCTGACTAATTCAACTAAACATGAAAATATTAAAATCTGACCATGAGGAATTTCATAATTCAAGTCAAAACTCAATGATTCATCAATAAAAAGGGAAACTCATGATTCTAAGTATGGAAATATGCTAAACTTATGGGAAAACTATACTCGTGGTCTAATTACAAAATAGACTGACATTCCAATAAAACTCATACTTGCCATGGAACCCTAAACTTAAAGAGTGAATTAAACTCGAGAGTTGTGGCAATCTTTGGGACTCAATGGGTGAAGGAATCCATTGATGAAATTCCACATACTTTGAGATGAATTTATTGAAGAACTCCTTGGAATTTGTGCTTGAAGTTGAGGAACCCTAAGTTGACTTTTGAAGAAGGATAATCGCCTCTTTTTTTGTGTCAATAGAATTTATAACTTAATGACGAATTTGGGGAAATTTACCCTTATATTTCAACCTTGGTAAAACCTAAATGGCGTAGCTTTGGGGGTGAAAGAATGGAGAAAGACCAAATAGCCTATTTTAAATCGTTCAAGAATTTTTGGGAAATAGTCACGACGACTCAGGCTACGACTCGTAGGGTCTGTTCAAGAGTCATGACCTGAGGACCTAAGCCTTGGGTCCTTACTGTTATGACTACGCGTCCTTTCTAATGACTCATTTAGTCTGTCCACGAGTCGTCGTGAAAGTTCATTGTCAAGGGGATGATTCCTTGGTTTCTTACTGTGTGACGTCGAGTCTTCACTATGACTCATTGTGTCTGAAATGAGTCGTTGTCAAAGTCCTTGTCACTGGTAGTTTGACAGTTCCTCAGTCAATTTACCATAACTTTTTACTATGATATCGGATTAAGGCGAGACTGGTGGCATTAGAAAGCTAATTAAATAGTCTACCTCTAAAGCTTACAAATTTGAGGTATTACAATTTCCCCCAACTACTTATAAGAAAGGATAAGCAGGAAGCAAGTCAACATGTGTGCTTATGTTGCCTATTTCAACTGCTTCAATTGTGATTTTACTATATCACCCCTAATTATTTTAAGTCATTTACGTATAAGAAAATTAATAATAATAAATAAAAAAGTAAAGACATTTATGACATGTCTATTTCAGCTGCTTCAACCGTAATTTTATGATATCACCCCTAATTAATTATTATAAGTCATCTTAATATTAAAACATTAATAATATTTAATAAAAAAGATAAAATAGAGATAAAATGATAAATTAACTCTTTTTTTAAATTAACTTGACGTCTTATATGAGTCCTACTTAATTTTTTTCACAAGTATTTTTACAATAATTTTATTATATCACTTCTAATTAGTTACTATTAGTCATTTTAAGACATGTCTGCTGCTGCTTCAATTATGACTTTACTATATCATCCCTAGTTAATTATTATGGTCATCTAAGCATTGTGTCACTTAAATTGGAATAAAAGAAAAAGTATTATAAATCACAATAATTAAAAACTTAAATTATTTCAAAAATATAACTGACTACCAATTCCACAAAAGTATGGACAAGGAGAGTAACATATATTATTTGAAAATTACATAGAAAGTATTATAATTACAATAGTTAACAGTTTAAAATATCTAAAAAAAAGTTAATATGTTATATATTTCAAAAAAATATGAAAACTACTATAAATCACAATAATTAACAACTTAAAAAATTTAAAAGTCAACATGCTGCCTTCGGCACTACTTCGTTAGTCCTTTCCCCTGCCTTCATTTTTCTCCTCCGTTTTAATTCATTTGTGTTATTTTTTAAACTATTACATATTTCAAAAAAATATGTAAAAAATATTATAAATCACAATAATTAACAACTTAAAAATTTAAAAGATATAAAATATTTGCCTGACTCTCAAAAATATATTAGTGTCACTTAAATTGGAATAGAAGAAAAAGTATTATAAATCACAATAATTAAAACTTAAATTATTTTTAAAATATAGTTGACTATCGATGCTACAAAAGTTTGGACAGGGAGAGTAACATATATTATTTGAAAATTACATAATAGGTATTATAAATTAAAATAGTTAACTTAAAATATCTAAAAAAAAATATTAAAAATATGATTGATTATCTAAATTTATTTGGGACACATAAATTGGGACAAAAAGAAATATATATTGAGTTTATGCTAGCACGGCCCCCTCGATATGTAGTCCTCTCAAATGATTATATTGACATACCTCAAACTAATTCATACTGAACTTGTAATAATTCAGAACTTCAACTATTAACATGTTGGTAAATGAAGGGTATATAGTGAGTCCTTAAACACATCAACGAGGCCTGATGGAGGGAATGACATCGCTGAAGGGAATGACACCGCTGACAAGCTCACTTCCTTCCATAGTCGTGTGGGTGGTAGTGTGTCTGGAAGAAGCTGAAGTTGGTGACGACGATGACATTCCAGATGTGGAGAAAATATTAGTAGTGTCAATTGCTGGAAGCATGTACCTTACGTTCTCCAACTCTCTCACCACCTCCAGCGTTGAAGGTCTATCTTTTGTTCATCCAGTGAACACCTGAGGGCCAAATCCAGGAATTTCTCCACACAATCTGAGGCATATGGACCTATACTATTGTCTATTATAGAAGATATCATCCCACATTGGCATGCTGCATTCACCTGTCATTAGTACAAAGGTAACTTTTCTTACTTTCTAAAAGAACGAGACTATATATTTGGAGAGTGACAGGTTTTTTCTTTCACAATAATGTGAGTATAGTTTTTCCTCATGGACTTCTAATCAGTTGCGCTTTAATTTCAAGAAATAAGAAATCAATGTCTGATTCACATGTATCGAAAAATAGATGTCGTTGATCTCGACTCCAATCTTCTGTCATTCTCATCTTCTAGGATTGCGAGTACTAGTTGTGGATCAGCTTAAACATTAAGGGCTTCACATATTCATCTAGGTCAAACACTTACTGGATACTACTAAGACGATGGGCATATTATTAATGCCGATCTCAATTTCTAGCTGTCATAACATTTTATATCAAATCCAACTCTGGGAACTCGTCCTAAACATCCTACACTAATAGATAAAGTTTGGGGTTAAACTGCTTTCTCTACTTTATTTCTAACCATTGGTATGGTAGATACTTCCGTGCAAAACAAAGTATGAGAAAGTTTAAGGACGCCAGCAGTTATACCTATTCATATGCTTTATCTCAATTTCATAAAATAGATCATATCGCAATTTATTGAGGTTCTTATTAAAGCGATGAAAGAATTGTAACTCATGAAAGGAAATGACCTCTACTGGTTTAGTTCAGATGCACGAGCAGTCGCAGAATATATCTAGAAGAGCTATCTAATGATCCATTAAAGATTTCCGTCTTCATGAACAAAGTGAAACGCTAAGATAAGGTGAGAAAAAAAGAAACAAGTACCTCCGGACGATGTTCCTTCCATGAGATATAGGTCGCATCCCTGTTAAAAGCTCCAGAAATACAATACCAAGGCTATAAACATTACTTTTCTCGGTTAAATTGTGAGTAAACAAGTGCTCAGGGTCAAGGTAGCCTACACGAGTGCCAAATTTTGGCAATTGTCAACTATATTTGAAAAAGCAAATAGAAAAATTATTGTGAAGGTAAAAAGTGTAAGGGTTTTTTTGTCTCTATTTTCTATTTGCTTATCAACTTTTTCTTTTCTTAAAAGTAAAGTAAAAGTAATACCATAATTACTTTTATTTTCCTGAAAAGAAAATATAATTCTTTTTCATATTTGACTAACCTATTTTTTGGAGGAAAGGTTTTGGAACTCTATAAATGCAAGACTCCCCTTCTCATAAAACAACACAATAGTATCCACGATATAGTCATTAAAAAGTCTTGTTTAGAAGGAGATTTTCTCTCTAATTAGTTCTTATGCTTTTGAAATTAGGTTTTAAATGTAGGTCAATTGACCAAATTATATAATAAGATTAAGCTTTTTAGTATTGTTTTATGTGTCTTCTGAATTATCACCACAATAGTTTGTAAATTTTAAGTTTTCGCGCGCCATCTCAATTTCGAACCCAACAAGTAGTATCAGAGTCTATGGTTCAATAGTCCGAGGGTTCAGATTGAGGATATGTTGAGGTCAAAGTTGCAACCAACTCGACAATAATGAAGGTTTTTGTTCAACTACATGTGAGATGAAATGTCAATCATATTTTCAACATTCTTGTGTTGCATCTTTAAAAATAAAATAAAATATTAATTTTTAACTCATTTTTAATCATGATATTATAAATATCATTTTTAACCATGACAAGCAGTAGTGATAAAGATTATGTGAAGAACGAAAATCATGCATATGAAGAAGGCAGATCAAGTCAAGAAAATCAAGCCAAAAGGGAGAGATTTGTTAGGATTTTTTGCCCTGATTTTCTTGCCAAGGTTAAGTTTTACTTTTCGTGAAAGGAAGTTAAAAGTAATATCATATTTACTTTCACTTATCCTGAAAGAAAAATACAATTCTTTTTCATATTTGACTAACCTCTTTATTGGAGGAAGGTTTTGAAACTCTATAAATAGAAGACTTCCCTTCTTATACAACAACATAATTGTATCCATGATGTAGTCATTAAAGTGTCTTGTTTAGGAAAAGATTTTCTCTCTCATTAGTTCTTATGCTTTTACTATTAGGTTTTATATGTAGGTTAATTTGATAAATTATATAATAATATTAAGATTTTTAGTATTGATTTATGTGTCTTCTGTATTATCACCACAATGGTTTGGAAACTTTAAGCTTTCGTAAGACACCATCTCGATTTTGAACCCAACAAGAAGCAATACTAAAATACTAGAGGATCATAGTATGTGTATTCATGATCAAACTTCAGAGAATGAAATTATCAAGTGGTAAATGAAGAAGGAAAAATAAATCAACCAAGTGAACGAGTGAGAGATAGGTATAAAGAGATTTCAAACAAGACCCACCCTAAAGAAAAGAGATTATACTTTTTTTTGTACATTAGGTTCATTAGGTGTAACTTTACGATTGAATCAAATTTGATTAGTTAGGGATAAACTGGTAGATATATCTATAAATATTAACAAGTTACTAATCACAAAATAAATGTGACAGATATTTGACTCTTCCCCATATGGTAGGGATAGAGCCACCTTTAGCGAAGGGTAGTCAGATGTACATTCTGTGTCAAAAAATTATGTGGTGAGTGGAGGTTAAATGTTAATAATAATGAGTGTATATTTAATTTTGCACTTTTAACATAGCTAAAAATAAAATTTACACACTTTTTGCTGAATTCCTAATTCTTCCACTGCCATACGGGCTTTATTTAATAAAGCATTCAGCTGGAGTAAAGATTCAAATTTACTATTGATCATCAAGAATAAGTGTTGGAGTCTATGAAGTTTTGATTTATGAAAAAATGAATGAAACATGTTATGTCAGCTGGTTCATAAGCTACTCAGGTGCAAGCTGCTAAACCTGCAACTGATAGTAGGTATTGGAGGACAAGCTAAAGATAAGGTTGCTGAATTAAAGAAATGGATAAGATGTTTAAGCTGATTAACTCTACTTAATTATCACATGTGAAGATGAAGAAGTTGAGTTTGAATACAAAAGTTGAGTTTGAATACAACACATGAAGATATGAGAGTTTGAGTTGAAGAAGGAGTTTCACTGCAAATAAAACTCTGAAAATCCAAGAGATTCAATGATGTAAGAAATCTTATCTAATGAATGACTCTTTAAAGAGTTGTATTTAAATAAAGGGAGTGACTTACACAGTCACTTATGCACTTAAAAAATAAAAAAAACAATTGATAAATTGACTTGGTTGTTCGCAACAAGAGGGAACACGAAGGTGAACCTAGTTCTTTTACTTAGATAATAAGGAGTCTTAGTTTCTATGTTTCAAATTTGATTCTTGAGTTGTAATATTGATTTAATTATAGGTTCAGTGAAGTATAAATTGAATTAGAATTACTGTCTTCAAGTTGGGGAACTTGAAGACTTGAAATCACATACCTTGGGAGGTTTGTGAGTTATGTTGAGTAGGATTTAGAGTTTATTATTCCTAGATTACATAAGTCTTGTAATTTGTCGTTTATTGAGGCTCAAGATTGTTGAGTGGAGTTGGGGTGAATCCTGTAGAGTTACAGGTCATGATTTTTCATGCCTTTTTAAGCCGAGTTTTTTTCATGTAAAAATAATTATTTTATTTACTTACTTTCTTATTGCTTTATTGAAATACGTTAGGCAACTTGTTTCACGCATAAGTTATTATTAAAGTAAAATAAGTAAATAAGTAGGCCGCATACTCTATTAATTGGTATTAGAGCTAGGTTATTTTAACAAAGGTTAGCACCTAATATAAGATCATCACGACGAACTCCGCACCACCTACTGGACACAGTAAAAGACAATCAACCACTCGACTATCACTTTTTGATGATTCTCATTTCATTTGATGGAAAGCTAGAATGGAAATGCTTCTTTAAGGAGAATACTATGAGTTATGAGATAGGATCACTGATGGACCAACAATTCCTATGAAAATAATTGATGGAGAACAAGTAAAAAAGGTTAAAAGTAAATTCACTCTTGAGGATTTGGTTACATTAAGGAAAATACAAAAACCAAAATTATTTTAGTTTGTGGACTAGGTCCTGTTGAGTATAATAGGGTGTCAAATTACAACACTACTAAACAAATAAGGGATGCCATGGTAAGTGCACATAAGGGTACTAGTCAAGTGAGAAAATTTAGAATTACCTTACTTATCACTAAATATGAGGCCTTCAAAATAAAAGAAAGTAAATTACTACATGAAATGATGATTAACTTCCTTGAAAAATGAGTTGACATCTTTGGGAAAGGTTATTACTACTGAAGAATAGGTATAAAAAGTCCTTAAGGGTTATGTCTAAGTCCAAAGGTGATGTAAAGGTAACTGAAATTAGAGAAGTGAAGAATCTCACTAGGTGACCTTGAATAAGCTAGTTGGTAACCTAATGACTTATGAAATAAACATGGATTAGGTAAAAAAGGATAAAGCTGCTCATGAAAAGTCATTGGCATTGAAGGCATTTGATAGTGATGAGGATGTTGAACTGGATGAGGAACAAGTAGCATTTATCACAAAGATTTTAGTAAGTTCTTTAAGAGTTCAAACAGAAAAAGAATAGGTAATAAAAAGCAGTCCAATGATAATCAGACTGGATGCTACAAATATGGCAAGACATACCACCAAATTAGGGATTGTCCTCTTTGAAAAATTAAGGGGAGAAAGGAGAGAGTTGAAAAAGAGCTAAAAAGGCTAAGAAAAAAAGGAAGTATACTATGGTAGACACTTAAGGATCATATTCAAATGAATCAGATGATGATGAGGTTAAGAAGACTGCTTTTAAGGCCATTGGTGACTCTGACACAAAATAAGAAGATGCAACCTCTGAGGTAAGTATCATTGAGCTAAAAGAAAAGTTGTATTTGTTTTCAAAATGAAAACTCGTTTCATTAATAAGTGCATTAATTGATGATTTTTAAGAACTAATCTCTGATAGAGATAAAATGTTCAACAGTCTTACAAGCGTAAAGTTTGATTGTATTGATCTAGAGGCTTGTAAGATCACTGTTGAGAAAGAATTTTGCACCCTAAAGAAATAGGCTAGTAAACTTGATTCATCAAACCTGAGCCTCAAATCTAAAGTTTTAAAACTAACTCTTTTTGAAAAAGGCAAGAAGGTTAAGAGTGAGGAAGAAGAAAAAACTGAGTCAGAACTAATTAAGTATAAACATGATTACTTCTTTGAAAACAAAAAGGTGAGAAAATTAAATAAAAAAATATCCAAACTAAAATTTGATCTTGAAAGAGCTAATAGATAGAAAAATTCTTCAAGAATTATTCATAAGCTGGGTGAAAGAACTAACAATGAAAAGGCTGAATTTTATTTTTACAAAAGTTCTAATGTTACAAAAGATTTGTGCTACATATGAGGAAAGATAGGACATCCTACCACTGAATGTCCAGTTGCTGCAAAAACCAGGACTAGAAGCACAAATCTAGGAAAAAAAATTGACTTCAAATTATTCCAGGTTAATAGGAAGAGAGTCAAGTCTAGTTAGAGAAATAGGTTACACAACTTGTTTCCTCGATGGGATATAAAGAACCTTATTCATCCTTTTGATCATAAGAAAAAACCCAAGCTTGTATGGGTTACTAAAAGTAACTCCTAAACTATTTTTCAAGTAAGAGTGGAAGGAGGAAAGTGACACTGGTACTTGGATAGTTATTGCTCAAGGTATATGATGGGAGATAAATAAAAATTCCTTTCACTCTCTATAATTAAAGGAGGAGAGGTATTATTTGGAGATGGTAAAAAGGGTACCGTTACTAAAGTTGAAAAGATTAGAAACTCTGCATCTAGAGCACTGAAAGATGTCTATCTTGTGGAAGGATTAAAGAATAACTTTCTCAGCATTTCACAGTTATGTGACAATACCTTTTACTTTTGCAGGATGCAAAGTGAAAAAATGGGTACCAAGGAGATTATTCTAACTGTTAAAAGACACAAAAATTTGTTCAAAGTTGATATCATGGGAATGCCTGGTACAATTTGATATGATTAAGTTCAATTGAAAATGAGCCCCTCCATTGGCACAAAAAACTTGGTCATGCAATATGAAAAAACTGAATAAACTGACTTCCA
The DNA here is from genome assembly GCF_002878395.1 of Capsicum annuum. NCBI lineage: Eukaryota > Viridiplantae > Streptophyta > Magnoliopsida > Solanales > Solanaceae > Capsicum > Capsicum annuum. The sequence continues at coordinate 36,603,017 of NC_061120.1, read as the reverse complement.
AAGACATGGTGTTGGACCTGCCCAAAACTAAGTTCAAAAAAGAAGAGCTTTATAGTGCATGTAAGGGGGAAGCAGGTAAGAGATTATTTTAAATCTAAGAACCATGTCAGCACAATCAAGTTCCTGGACCTGGTCAACATGGATCTCTGTGGACCTATGAGAACACAAAGTAAAGGAGGAAAGAGGTATGTTTTTGTTATTCTTTATGACTATTCCATATTATTCTAGATACTATTTATAGCTTCCAAGGATGATTTTTTTGATGTATTTTCTATCTTCATTAAGAAAATGAAAAAGAAGCTAGGCACCTCCCTAATATCAATCAGATCTGACCATAGAACTGAATTTAAAAATGCAATGCTTTTGAAATTTTGTTCAACAAATGTTATAGATCATAATTTCTCTGCTCCTAGAACACCATAATAGAATGGACTAGTAGAAAGAAAAATAAAACCTTGGAATACGTGGTAAGAATAATAATGCTTGCAGGAAATCTTGCAAAAAATCTTTAGTCTGAAGCCATAAGTACTGTTTGTTACATTGTGAATAGATGTATGATTAGGCCCATCCTTGAAAAAAAATCCCTATGAATTACTCAAGGGTAGAAAACCTAATATTTCTTATTTTAGAATTTTTTATTGCAAATATTTCATTCATAATAATGGAAAAGATAATTTGAGAAAATTTGATGCAAGAAGTGATTAGGAAATTTTCTTAGGCTATTCTCACCATAGTAAAGCTTATAGGGTTTTAAAATAAAAGAACAAAATGTGTTGAAGAAAGTGTGCATATTATTTTTGATGAATCTTGTGCTAAGACTAACATGCAGGATGCAAGCAAAACTAAAAAATAGGAGAAAGAATAGGTTGTACAACCTGGTCTAACTATAGAACAAACTGGAGGAATATTGACAGGGGGAACTGAACCACTGGCAACTCTAGCTCAAGTCATTCATAATGATCCCAGTAGCTCACATGGACTAATTCGAAAAATCTATAAATATTAAGAATCTCATCGAATTGAGGATATTCTCACTATCTTACTTTTAGGATCACCACTAGACCAAGATTAAGAACTTGTGTTCCTTCAAAACTTTTCTATTAATGATTAAATCATATAAGGTGAATGAAGTACTTCTTGATATAGATTGGATCATTAACTTGTAAGAGGAGCTTCACCAATTTGAGAAGCAAAGCTTGGAACTTAGTAATACCCACTCAAGACAAAACTGTAATTGGAACTAAATAGGCATACAGAAATAAGGTAGATAAATATGGAATAGTTACAAGGAACAAGGTTAGGTTGATAGTCCAAGGATATAATCAAGAGGCCGGTATAGACTATGATGAGACTTTTAACCTTATAGCAAGAGTTGAAGCAATAAGGCTCCTTGTGGTTTTGTTACATTCAAGGAATTTACTCCTTATCAAATGAATATGAAGAGTTTCTTTCTAAATGGTTATTTAAAAGAAGAAGTGTATTGAAAGAAACCACATGTATTTGAAAGTGTTGAGTTTCCTGACCATGTCTACAAACTTGATAAAGCTTTGTATAGACTGAAACAAGCTCCAAGGGCTTGGTATGAAAGATTGTCAAAATTTATTCTAGAGCATGGGCATACAAAAGGTAAAATTGATAACACTTTTTTTAGAAAACTAATGGAAAGGACTTATTGATTGTACAGGTTTATGTGTATAACATCATCTTTGGTTATAAAAATATCAAAATGACTCATGACTTTGCAAAACTCATGAGTAGTGAATTTCAGATGATCATGATGGGAGAACTTAACTTTTTTCTTAAAATTGTAAATCAGTCAAACTACTGTTAGAACAATGATTCATCAATAGAAGTATGTGAAAAGCTGATAAGCACTCCCATTGCCACTTCCATAAGACTGGAAATGGATTAATAAATTCATCAATAGAACAAAATCTTTACAGAGGAATGATTGGGTCACTGTTGTATCTCACAACAAGGAGACCTGATATTATTTTTACTGTAGGCTTATGTGCTAGATTCCATGCTGACCCTAAGAAATCCTATCTTAAGTCTGTAAAAAGGATCTTGAGATAACTTAATGGAACCACTGATCTTGGTCTCTAGTATCCTACAAGAAGCAATTTTAAATTGGTTAGATATGTTGATGTTGACTATGCAGGTTATCTAGCGGACAGCAAAAGCACCACATATATGGCACACTTTCTTGGATCATGTCTAGAGTTTTATTAAGGCATTAAGTAGGGAGCATTTTGAAAAGAATAAGTTAAACTTGGGGATGATTAAAATTGCATAAATCACTGTAACGCCCCAAGAACCTATCCCGAGACGTCACATGGTGCTCAAGGCCACACGTGGCCTCAAGCTAACCCTCTAAACTTGTCATCATTTTCAGAACTCATTATAGCGCAAATCATACTAAGATAAAGAGGAATAACCATGTCATGAACATACTGAAACATGAAATAATACTGCCCTGTACAAACAAAATACTGAAATCTCTGGACACGCTGGTACACTAGTCTGACAAAGCCTCTACTACATAGGACTGAGGAGCCATTGGGACAGATCCCCAACTGACTCGTACTGAACTGAAATTAAACAACCATCTATTAACAAGACAAAATTGGAGACACAGGTCCTTGAACCATGAAGACTCACCAACTGCAGAAGTGTCAAGGAAGGTACTCAAAGATCACTTTCGCTGCTGAGACTGAGCACCTGAACCTATATCACAATGAAATATAGAATACAAAAGAGTATGGGAGTGAGTACTTGGGAATGTACTGAGTATATGGGGGTGGATGCAAAATTTAAATAATATCATAAATGTATACGAAAATCATGCATCCTGACCATAATAATTCTCTTCGCTTGAATTATATGAAACATTTTTCTCATAAATCATCAGTAGTAATACATGGTTCATAAATCTCATAAATCATTTATCTCAACTCAAACTCTTTAACTCAAGACTTAGAGTGACTCGATAACTCAAGAGACTTAAATCATTATGGACGTGGGAGTTTCTTATAACCGACATCATACACCATGTGAGCCGCATAGAGTCCAGTATTTTGCCCTCCTAAGGAGAGAACCCCACATTGGCAGGGGTATTGTACTTTTTCCAGGGAGTACAACCTCAATATCATCTTGACAATCTCATACTCGGCCTTTGGCCCACAATTATCAACATCAATCCTACGGTGGCACGTAATTTTGGGGAAATACCAAATTTTCTGCTCGATGCTAAATACTCCTCCCAGACTCAGCTCAGAACGCGTTAGGAAATCCACCTCAACCAATATCAACTCATGGTTCTATTATAAAGACCAAAACATAAATATATATCTCATCTAAAAATCATAAACATCTTGTGGATTCCAAACTCGATTCAACTCGACACAAGCTTTCTCAGTATCAAGTATATTTGTTTATCAAATCATTTCAAATATCAAAACTTCATGGAAACATCATGAGATTCATTCTTGCCTCTCAATTTCACATATCAATATTCATTCAATAGTCAAATTTCTCATGGAAAGGCATAACTCATGACACTTGTCTCAAATCATTCAAAAGTCATCAATTCGTAATTAAATATTCAACTCATGGAACTTGACTTAAATTGTTTAGAAATCATTAATACATAATGATAATATATTGCTCATGAAATAAATTCTCAATTTAAGAAACATGATGGTGAAATAATCATAAATATCAAACTTATTCAACTCAAATCTCATAAATCATTCATATAGAAATTTGGGTGTAAACCCACTTGCAATATCATGTAAATCAATAATAGAAAGTAAATCTTTAGGCACAAGAATGAAAGGAGTGTTCTTGTTCAAACCCCACATACCTTGGATTTTGATTTTGAAGATGTAGAAACTTGTTTGGAACTTCTTCTTAAAACTTTTGAGACAAGATCATTGATTCCTTTGACTTGGGGAACTCAGGTTTTGAATCACTTTGAATCACTATGGAGGATTCTTGAATTTATTTGGAAGAAGATTGGATTTTGGAAATTGGAAGAAACCCTAGGTTTCTAGATATTTCTTGAAAGATTAGAGAAAAAAGAGAGAAAAATGATCTTCTCTTCTATACATTGATATATATAGGGCTTAAAAGGAGTAAAAATGACCAAAATGCCCTTTTGAAAGAGTTGAAAATTATTGATCGGGGCCTTGATGGTCGACTTGATGGTCCGTCAGAGAGACTGACAGTCCACCAAATCGTCCATCACTCAAACACCAAAACTAGAATGTTCTGCCTCGACGTGACGGTTGACCTGATGGTCCGTCAGAAAAGTGACGGTCCACCAAGTCGTCCGTTACTTGAGGGCCAGAAATGAGACATTCTATCTCGGTATGACGGATACCTCGATGGTCCATCAACTTTGTAACGGTCCACCACTTTAACCATCAAACGACATCCCAAAAAGGGAGATACTGCCTTGGCTTGATGGGACACTTGATGGTCCACCAAGGACCTAACGGTCCACCAGGTCGACCGTCAAACCAGGGCGGTCTGATAGCATTCAGTAAAACGGCCATATCTCACTCATCCGATGTTGGATTTTGATGAAATTGGTATTGATGGAAAGCTTATTCTATCCTATACATGACAAAAAGTGGAAATTAGAGAAATACAACATGGTTTAAACATCAATCACTTTGGAAGTCATACATACCAATTCAAAAAGACAAATTTAGGCTTAAGGAATGATCGGGGTATTACAATATATCCCCCTTGGAAATATTCGTCCTCGAATGTTTCTAGATGAGCCAAGAACAAGAGAAAATAAGGACGCACAGCTAGAACTACTCACATAGAAGGGCTCACTTTACTCTAATACTCTTGAGTACTTCACCAAATACACGAATCATAGAGGGAATAACCATATAGTGGAATACACTAGAATAGAAGGAAATTGAATTAAGGAAATAGTACCTTCAGCTTAATTCGAACTCGTGGAGAAAAGATAAGGGTGACTGGCTCACATATCTGCTTTTGCTTCCCAATTGGCACCTTCTACTGATTGATTTTGCCATAGAACTTTAACCAGGGGAACTTCCTTGTTCCTCAGTCTATGGACTTGATAATCAAGGATTTCAACCAGGATTTCATCACAAGAAAGACTATCCTGAACATCATAACTTTTTGACGGATCAACAACAATAGAGTCTCTAATGTGCTTTGTGAGCATAGAAACATGAAACACAGGATGGACAGCTGACAATTCTGCAGGCAACTCAACCTCATAAGCTGTTTTCCCACCATGATCCAAAACTCTATAAGGGCCAACATATCTGGGACTCAACTTTCCTTTCTTTCCAAATCTTTTCACCCCTTTCATGGGTGAGATTTTTAAATACACCAAATCATCAACTTCAAATTCAAGAGCTCTTCTTCTCACATCTGCTTACGACTTCTGACAGCTCCGGGCTGTCTTCAACCTCTCCCGAATTAACTTAACTTTCTCCATAGCTTCGAACAAAGCATCAGGTCCAATCACAGCAGCTTCACCCACTTCAAACCAACCTATGGGCGATCTATATCGCCTTTCATACAAGGCTTCAAATGGAGCCATTCCAATACTAGCATGAAAACTATTATTGTAAGCAAATTCAATCAATGTCAAATGTTCATCCCAACTTTCCTTAAAATCAAGAACACAAGCCCTCAACATGTCCTCCAAAGTCTGAATAGTCCTCTCAGCCTGACCGTCTGTCTGCGGATGAAAAGCGGAGCCAAGATGAACTTGGGTGCCAAGACACTTCTGGAAGGCTCTCCAAAACTAAGAAGTAAATTGAGTACCTCTATCGGAGATGATAGACAATGGAACTCCATGCAACCTAACTAACTCTCGAATATACCACTTAGCATAGTCCTCTGAGGTGAAAGATGTATGTACTGGCATAAAATGTGTTGACTTAGTCAACCTATCTACAACGACCCAAATAGAATCATGATGACGATGAGAGAAAGGTAAACCGGTCATGAAATCCATTTTCACCACTTCCCACTTCCAAGTAGGAATGTTAAATTCTTGTATCACACCATCGAGTCTCTGGTTCTCTATCTTTACCTTCTGGCAAGTTGCACACTTTTCTACAAACTTTGCTATATCTTTTTTCATACCATTCCACTAATAAATCTCCTGCAAATCGCGATACATCTTAGTAGCATCGGGATAAATAGAATACCGCGCGCCATGTGCCTCAGCCATAATTCTCTGCCTCAGATTATTAATATCAGGCACACAGACCCTATTTTGAAATCTCAATACACCATCTCCCCCTTGGGAGAAAACCTCCACCTTTTGGTCCTTAACTGATTCTTTCAGTTCGGCCAAATGAGAATCCATATCCTACTTCTCCTTTACTTCTGAGACTAGGGAAGATTGAGAACTACTCTGAACCCAAACACTACCCTCAGCTGAATCGAGCAATCTAATGCCCAACTTAGCCAAATGATGCATTTGCGGACTCCCTTTTATCTTCCTCTACATGTGCTACACTGCCCATGAACAATCTGCTAAGGGCGTCTTCCACTACATTAGCCTTTTCCGGGTGATATAACACACTTATATTGTAATCCTTTAGCAATTCTAACCATTACCTCTGCCGAAGATTCAATTCTCTTTGAGTAAACACATACTCCAAACTCTTGTGATCCATAAAGACATCAACATAAATGCCGTATAGGTAGTGTCTCCAAATTTTTAAAGCAAAAACCATTGTAGCTAACTCGAGGTCATGGGTCGAATAATTCTTCTCATGAGGTTTCAACTGTCGGGAGGTATAAGCTATAACCTTACCCTTCTGCATCAACACACAAATCAAACTAACTCTGGAAGCATCACAATATTCCAAAAAATCATCGACACCATTAGGTAGGGTTATCACAGGGGCTGAAGTGAGTCGAGTCTTCAATTCCTGAAAACTCTTCTCGCAAGAATCTAAACACTAGAATTTAAACTTCTTTTAGGTTAATCGGGTCAAAGGAGCAGCAATGGAAGAGAAACCTTCGACAAAATAATGGTAGTATCCAGCTAGACCTAAGAAACTTCTAATATCAGACGAGGAAATAAGTCTAGGCCAACTTTTCATAGTTTCTACCTTTAGAGGATCAACTCGAATACCTTCAAAAGAAACAATATGACCCAGAAAAGCAACTGATCGAAGCTAAAATTCACACTTGCTAAATTTGGCAAACAACTGCTGGTCTCTAAGGGTTTGTAAGACAACTCGAAGATAATCTGCATGGTCGTTCTCACTTTGGTACTACACAAGAATATCATCTATGAACATAATAACAAACATATCCAGGTATGGTCTGAACACTTAATTCATGAGGTCCATAAAAGTTGTTGGGGCATTAGTTAATCCGAAGGACATGACCAAGAATTCAAAATGACCATAACGAGTACGAAAAGCTGTCTTTGAAATGTCACACTCTCTGACTTTAGTTGGTGATAACCGGATCTCAAATTTATTTTTGAGAAATAGCTGGCACCTTACAGCTGATCAAATAAGTCATCAATTCTAGGAAGAGGGTACTTGTTCTTGACTGTGACCTTGTTAAGATGATAATAGTCAATGCATATACGTAATGAACCATCTTTCTTTCATACGAATAGAATGGGTTCACCCCAGGGAGATACACTGGGCCTTATAAAACCCTTATCAAGAAGATCTTTGAGTTGCTCTTTTAACTCCCTATGTTCTGCAGGGGCCATACAATACAGAGGAATAGAAATTGGCTATGTATCAGGGAGAAGATCAATTCCAAATTCTATCTCTCTATTGGGAGGTACCCTTGGGAGATCTTCTGGGAAAACATCAGGAAACTTATTGACAATACTAAGAGACTGAATAGTTGGAGTCTCAGACTTAGTGTCCTTAACTCAAACTAAATTATAGATACAACATTTGGAAATCAACTTCCTAGCTTTAAGATAGGATATGAAATGACTTTTAGGAGACACAGAATTTCTGAACCACTCAAAAGCTAGCTCATTAGGAAACTAAAATTTGACTACATGGGTACGATAGTCTATAGATGCATAACAAGAGAGTAGCCAATCCATACCCAAAATAATGTCAAAATCAACCATGTATAGCTCAATCAAATCTGCAAACATGAATCTATGAAGGACAGTGATAGGACACTTCTTATATACTTGCTTGGCAACAACAGGTTCACCCACGGGTGTAGAGACTAGGAAAGGCTCAGGGATCTTTTCAGCATTGATTTCAAAATTCACAGTGACCAACAGAGTCACATGAGAAAGACTTAACCCACGGTCCATTAACACATACACATTGGAATGAAATACATGGAGCGTACTAATAACAACATCTAGTGAATCCTCCTGCTCCTGGCAGGGTGGTATAGCATAAAACTGATTCTAGAGCTGACCACCTGCAGTACCAGATGAGGCACCCTAAAAAGAAGTAGGATGAACTACAGATGCTGGAGCGCTAATAGTTTGATTCTAGGGACAAACATCGCGACTCCCCTGTCTAGCATATGGGCAATCACTGAATTTGTCTCCCAACTTACCGCAACCAAAACAACCCCTCTGGCCGACTAAGCACTCATCGGGATGGTCCCTACTGTACTTTGGGCATAGAGAAAGACGAGGTATATTACTCACACTATCCTGGGATTGGGTCATAGAAGGCCTATTACCCTTCTCCGGCCTAATTCTAAATACAGAAGTACTGGTTGATGAAGGCGCTGGCAAAAGAGAACGGCTCTGGAACTGAGGGAGGATCCCTCCAAAAAATCTATCCTAACTATACCTCTGCAGCTTAGATCTAACTTTCTTATTCCCTCTCACTCTCTCTCTCTCCTTCACTTTGTCCACTTTAATTTGCTGAGCATGGATCATTATTATTGAAAGGTCCATGTCCTTATTAATCATAGCGGACCTACATTCTTTCACAATATAACTAGACACACCCGCCAAAAACTTACTCATATTAGTTCTAAAATCAGCCATCATACCGGGAGCATATTTAGATAATTGGTTAAACTTATGGTAATACTCCTTAACTGTCATAGGGCCCTGTCTCAAGTTTATAAATTCTTCTAATTTTGCTTCTCTCAGCTTCAGGGAAAAAAATCTATCTAAGAAGGCATCCTAAAATAATTTCCAAGTCATAGAAGAATCATTCTCCTTTCTACTTTTCCTCTACATCTCTACCCAATCATAAGAAACATCTTTTATTTGATAGGAAGCCATTTCAACAATCTCCTCCTCAGTTACGTGTATAATCTGAGTTACCTTTCTCTCTTCATCTAAATATATTTATAGGTCTTCATCTACTTTCGATCCATAGAACTTAGGTGGATTCATTCGCATACAGTCATAAACCCGGGCTGCAGCAGAATTATTCCCTTGCAGAGGTGGAATAGTAGCGTGGGTGTTGGCTTGAGCGTTGGTGGTGACCTCCTGGGCTAGCGCTTGGAAAGCTGCCCGGAATTCGGCATGGGACACCATCTCACCTAAAGGATCAACGGGTTGAGGTCATTTGTTATTTTTGTGAGCTTTACGAGGAGGCATTTTCTATCATAAGAGAGCACAAATTAACGGCAGAGAGAAATAGTCATAGGAAGATAGACTCTTGAAAGAAAGAAATAACTTTTCCTAAAACGTCCCATAGCCTCTTGCTCATAGATGTGGCGCGCTACACACCGATGATTAAGACTCTATGTAATGCGGCTTGTCACACTCCCTAGGACTCCTTCAACCTTAGGCTCTGATACCAAGCTTGTAACACCCCAAGAACCTATCCCGAGACGTCACATGGTGCTCAAGGCCACACGTGGCCTCAAGCTAACCCTCTAAACTTGTCATCATTTTCAGAACTTATTATAGCGCAAATCATACTAAGATAAAGATGAATAACCATGTCATGAACATACTAAAACATGAAATAATACTTCCCTATACAAATAAAATACTAAAATCCCTGCACACGCTGGTACACTAGTCTAACAAAGCCTCTACTACATAGGACTTAGGAGCCATTGGGAAAGATCCCCAACTTACTCGTATTGAACTGAATGTAAACAACCATCTATTAACAAGACAAAATTGGAGACACAGGTCCTCGAACCATAAGGAATCACCAACTGCAGATGTATCGAGGAAGGTACTCAAAGATCACTGTCGCTGCTGAGACTGAGCACCTGAACCTATATCATGATGAAATATAGAATACAAAAGAGTATGAAAGTCAGTACTTGGGAATGTACTTGAGTATGCGGGGGTGGATGTAATATTTAAATAATATCATAAATGTATAAGAAAATCATGCTTGCTGACCATAATAATTCTCTTCGCTTGAATTATATGAAACATTTTTCTCATAAATCATCAATAGTAATACATGGTTCATAAATCTCATAAATCATTTATCTCAACTCAAAATCTTTAACTCATGACTTAGAGTGACTCGATAACTCAAGAGACTTAAATCATTATGGACGTGGCAGTTTCTTATAACCGACATGACTATACCATGTGAGCCGCATGGAGTCCAATATTTTTCCCTCCTAAGGAGAGAACCCCATATTGGCAGGGGTGTTGTACTATTTCCAAGGAGTACAACCTCAATCTCATATTCAAAATCTCATACTCGGCCTTTGGCCCATAATTATCAACATCAATCCTATTGTGGCACACAGTTTTGAGGAAATACCAAATTTCTCACTCGGTGATAAATACTCCTCCCAGACTCATCTCAGAATGCGTTAGGAAATCTACCTCAACCAATATCAACTCATGGTTCTATTATAAAAACCAAATCATAAATATATATCTCATCTGAAAATCATAAACATCTTATGGATTCCTAACTCGACTCAACTAGACACAAGCTTTCTCAGTATCAAGCACATTTGTTTATCAAATCATTTGAAATATCAAAAACTTCATGGAAACATCATAAGACTCATTCTTGTCTCTCTATTTCACATATCAATATACATTCAATACTCGAATTTCTCATGGAAAGGCATAACTCATGACACTTGTCTCAAATCATTCAAAAATCATCAATTCGTAATAAAATATTCAACTCATGGAACTTGACTAAAATTGCTTAGATACATAATGACAATATATTGCTCACGAAATAAACTCTCAATTTAAGAAACATGATGGTGAAATAATCATAAATATCAAACTTATTCAACTCAAATCTCATAAATCATTAATAGAGAAATTTGGGTGTAAACCCACTTGCAATATCATGTAAATCAATAATAGAAAGTAAATCTTTAGGCACAAGAATGAGAGGAGTGTTCTTGTTCAAACCCCACATACCTTGGATTTTGATTTTGAAGCTGTAGAAACTTGTTTGGATCTTCTTCTTAACACTTTCGAGCCAAGATCCTTGATGTCTTTGACTTGGGGAACTCAGTTTTTGAATCACTTTGAATCACTATGGAGGATTCTTGAATTTATTTGGAAGAAGATTGGATTTTGGATCTTGGAAGAAACCCTAGGCTTCTAGATATTTCTTGGAAGATTAGAGAGAAAAGAGAGAAAAATGATCTTCTCTTCTATACATATATATATATATATATATATATATATATATATATGGCTTAAAAGGAGTGGAAATGACAAAAATACCCTTTTGAAAAGAGTTGAAAATTACTGATTGGGGCCTATGACGGTCGACCTGATGGTACGTTAGAGGGACTGACAGTCCACCAAGTCGTTCGTCACTCGAACACCAAAACTGGAATGTTCTGCCTCGACGTGATGGTTGACCTGAAAGTTCGTCAGAAAAGTGACGGTCCACCAAGTTGTTCGTCATTTGAGGGCTAGAAAGGAGACATTCTGTCTCGATTTGATGGACACCTTGACGGTCCGTCAACTTTGTGACGGTCCACCACTTTAACCATTACACAACATCCCAAAAAGGGAGCTACTTCCTTGGCTTGATGGGACACTTGACGGTCTACCAGGTCGACCGGCAAACTAGGGCGGTGTGATAGCATTCAGTAAAACGGCCATAACTCACTCATTTGATGTCGTATTTTGATGAAATTTGTATTGATAGAAAGCTTATTCAAAGCTATAAATGACAAAAAGTGTAAATTAGAGAAATACAACATGTTTTAAACATCAATCACTTTGGAATTCATACATATCCATTCAAAAAGACAGATTTACGCTTAAGGAATGATCGAGGTATTACAATCACCCTTAATAACTGGCTAGAATAATTACTTTACATTTGTGTTAGAAGAAAATATGTTAATCTATTCAGTCTTGACATTTAGTTGTGTGTCTCAATTCTAGTTTCTAATAATTTTTATTATTGTGAAGATCATCTATGTAGATTTCAAGAGACAAATGATCTAAACTAGACGTCTATGTTGGAATTCTTATAGGTATGTACATATTTGTCTACAACTTTCTTCTAGTTGAATTGAAACATATGAGCATAGTTGTTCCTATTTTAAAAAGTTGTCACCGTTGGGCATGTCAAATTTAAATCACCTAATCCTATTAGGTCACTACTATTGAAAACTCATCCTCTTCTCATTAATTTATCTAAATTACACTCCTATTTAAATCTCACTCACATCATTATAACTCATAAGCTTCTTTGTTTGTTATTATCATCTCTCTTATTGTTTTTCTTGCACCTACACCAAATACTTCATCCCCCTCACTCTTTACTTTCTCTACTTAAGAAAAGTTTGACCCATCTTCATTCTCTTCAATGGAACTTATTTTAGTAGAATCTCCCATTCCTCAGATTCCTCTTGTTCCACCATCAAAATGTCTAATTTCATTATTTGAAATATGTTTAGAGCCATGATCGATGAATTCAAGCACCCTTTATCAGAACAAGTCCAAGATATTATTCCTATTCAAACCATTACATCTAAAGAACATATTGTCTCAGACCAAATTCCAAAGAAAGGGCTAGGATTAAAAAAATATTTAGAGCCCCTATTCTTGTACCTGATAATAAAGTTCTTAAGAAACCCATTGTCACTCTTATTCTAAAGAGGATTCCTCACACTCGTAATCCCAAAATCCAAGAGAAAGTTGTTTTCGAGAAAGCTCTGAGGGAAAGAAAAAAATGCCACATACCTGCGGGTTTGCTGTCTTCAAAAGCAACTATCTTAGAATTTGATGATAACTTACTTCTAAGTCAGGTTCATCGTAGGAAAAAGGTCAAAAACATTATCCCTAAAACTTCTTATTTTTGCTTTACCTGATCTTCATCCTCCTCTAAATGAACTCCAAAGAAATCTCCTCAATCTGCACCAAAATCTTCAACAAAATCCACACCCTCCTCTCATACTCCAAACAAGTAGGTCACTCAACCTTCTTCATCTATCCCTCCATCTTCTACTCCCAAAATTGTTACCTTTGAGTCTATTTCTCCACCTTCTCTTAATTATATTATCAAGTTTCAAAATAAAAGAGTGGTGTGAGAGCGAGTTATCATTGGATTTGGAGGGACTAAAATAGTTGTTTTTCTTACAAAAATTATTGCATAAGGGTGGTCAGCTTTATTTTTTCAAGGCACTACTCAACTTACACTGACCAAGAGGGAGGTTACTGAGTTTTATATAAATTTCAAGTTTGATGGTATTGTGTTTACCTCAAGAGTACTTGGGGTTCCTATTAAGTTGACTAGAGATGATGTGGCTCATATTTAGAATGATCCTTTTGAGGGATGGATTGATTACGTGAAGTATGAGCGGCCTCATCTTCACAAACTACCCCAACCTTGGATATCATTAGAAGCTCCTAAGATAGCCTGCTCTTTCTCACCATCATTGCATTGAAAAATATGAAAATCCCCACTGTATTAACTCTATTTTGATTAGTGCATAAGATTATCCTTTAGAGAAAAGAGAGGAGAACTAAGGCCAACTATTTGGATATGAACTTAATATAGCTACTAGATTCTGAGGTCAAAATTGACCTCCCTAGTCTAATTTTAAAATATATAAATCGTGTGCTCCATTAAGATGAGACTGTCATTCATTGGCCTATGGGTTTTGGCTTAGACAGATTTTTTATGATTTTGTTATTCCAATCAATGTGTCGGAATATCAAACCACCAAATATGTTCTTTGAAGGGTTCGTTACTCTTCTCTTCCTAAGTCTATGAGATGTGCAAACACTCCTTTTCAACATGCACATAATGCCTTGGAAGAAAAAATTGAAGAACTAGAGGATGCTAGGGTTACTCATGCTTAGAAAATAGCTGCACACAAAGCTAGAATTTTTTCCCTTGATAATGAACTTGCCAAAGAAGTGCAACTAGTGTTGCTACTATTCAAAGATTTACCCAACTGATCCCATCTGCAACATCTGTCTGATTAGTCTTGCTCTTAGTTCCCTAGGATTTCTTTTATTTCTTCTCTTACTATTCTTATTAGAGTTCTTTTCTTTTGGTGTTTGATTAGCATATTATTCTCATATTTTGGTAATTAATACAATGGACTTTTATTTGAATCAAGTATTTTCTCTAATTTATTACCTTGATAGATCTTTATTTCAAATTATTGTCTTTTGATTGTCTTCGTGATAGAACCAGTGGCCATGAATGGGTTGACTTCTAAGTTTGATCTAACATTTTTATTTAGCTTTTCAATGATCCCAAAAGGGGCAAGAAATTAGAGGATTGTGCAATGCTTATAACTCATAGACTAACCTGTTTCATTCAAGTAGTTCTTGCATAAAGTATCTAAAGGTAAAATTAGGGATGCATAAAATAAGAGGTTTGTCATTATCAAAAAGGGGAAATATGTTGGAGTCTATAAATTTTTATGTATGATAAAATAATATGTTATGTTAGTTGGTTCATCAGCTACTCAGGTGCAAGTTGTTAAACCTTCAACTGATAGTAGGTGTTGGAGGACAGACTAAAGACAAGGTTGCTGAATTAAAGAAATGGATAAAATATTTAAGATGATAAACTCTACTTAACTATCACTTGTGAAGATGAAGAAGTTTAGTTTGAATACAACACATGAAGACACGAGAGTCTGAGTTAATGAAGGAGTTTCACTTTAAATAAAACTCAAGAGGTTTAATGAAGTAAGAAGTATCATCTGATGAAGGACTCTTTGAAGAGATGTGATTAAATAGTGGAAGTAACTTACACAGTTAATTATGCACTTAAAAATGAAAAAAAATTAAGAAATTGACTTGGTTGTTCACAGCTTGAGGAAACACGAAGGTGAACCTAGTTTTTTTACTTATAAAGTAAGGATTTTTAGTGTATATGCATTAGGTTTATTTCTTGAGTTGTAATATTGATGTAATTTTAGGTTCAGTGAAGTATAAACTTAATTAGGATTATTGCCTTCAAGTTGGGGAACTCGAAGACTTGGGATCACATACCTTTGGAGGTTTGTGAGTTGTGTTAAGTAGGAGTTAAAGTTTATAATTCCTAAATAACGTCAGTCTAGTAATTTTTCATTTGTTAAGGCTCAAAGTTATTTAGTGAAGTTTGAGGTGAAATCCTGTAGACTTGCAGGTCATGGCTTTTTACATCCTTTTGAGCCAGTGTTTTCCACCTGAAAATCACTGTCTCATTTTACTTACACTATTATTGCTTTATTGAAACACATTAGGCAACTTGTTTCACTCATAAGTCATTGTTTAAGCAAAATAAGTAAATAAGTAAGTCGCATAGTCTATTAAGAAGTCTTAACAATTCTATATATTAGTTTTAGGAAACACTAAATTTAATCGCCTGATTTTGAGAAACATGATTTTAGATTATTACCATACAATACAGACACTTCTAGAGGGAAATTTTTCAATGCTGGTATGTGTCCTACATGACACAATTGGCAAACTGGTAATTTCATTGTTTGATCATAGGAATCCTAAACAATTGTTTTTTCTATTGATTTTTACTGCAGATGTAGAGTCAAGTTTAAATTATGCTATGTTTGGTGGAGGTGGGGAACACAAATAAGGGTGGAATACGTCAACCATCCATTATTAATGTTCTTAAAAAGATTAATGCATTACATTGTTGATTAATTATTTGATAGAATTGTATACATTTTACCTTCCCCAGATGCTACTTTATGGGAATATATTAGGAATGTTGTTGTTGTTGTTGTAAGTAGATAATTCACGCATATATTAGAATGAATTGCATATGTAAGAATGAATATAGAAAAGATTCTTCTCAGCCTTTCTAATCAATGATTTTGAAGAATATCATATCCTGTTCTATGGCCATGCTACCTAAATTGCTCAAGTTACAGGTCTAATTGCATTGTAATTTTCTATTGCAGGATTAAACATAAAAGATGAGTAAAACTTCTAGAATTTCTTTTCACAATAATTGATACATTTCGACTCGTTTCAGTATTAGGTAATGGTGCAAGCCTTAAGATTCCAAAGTTAGAAACTTTTGCGGTGAACTTGGAGTCTAACAGTATGTTATTTGCCTAGATATCATGATGGATTACTGAAGGATTATCTTAAGTATGGAGGTAGAGAATGCCCCTAGCAGCACCTAAAGCAATGTATAACTTTGTTCCAAGACTTGAATGTTCCCTATATCTAGTTATAAGACTATGTAAACTCTTTAATAATCCTAGTTTGAAGATATTAGGACTTTTATTTACTTATAAATATCTCTTGTATAAGTTGTAGTTATCGGTAGATAATGATGTACTTATCTTTTTATATATATTCCATTGTATATATACAGAGGCAAGGCTCTACAATTGTTGAGCCATTTACAAATGTATTCTTATGGTATCAGATAGCCAAAAATCCATCTAATTTTTCTCTGTGTAGCCCTTTCCTTATTTTTTTCTCTAAATAGAAGGCATCTTCATCTTCCATTGCATCCTAGGTTTAATTTTTTCTATTGTATCTCAATTTTCTTCTAGTGTCTCAAGTTTAGGTTTTCCTGTTATATCTTCACTTTCTCTCATAAGTAGCATATTATTTGGCTCATCCCCTTCCCTTGACATTGGTTCTCCATCCATACCAAATATCTGCTCTATTCCTTCTCTTGCAACTCCTAATTCATGAATTTAGTGACTAATAAGTTAGGTTCTATGGAGGACTATCTCGCATGGCGCACTCAATTTGCCTCTCTACTACTTTCACATAATTTTATGGGTTTTTTTGATGGTTTAATCCTGCCACATCTCCTCTTCTTGGTGATGCATTTGGAAATCTATAAACGAACCCACTCTATAGATCTTGGATAAAAATAATCAAAGTGTTCATTCTTGGTGATTCGAAACACTTTCCCATGATGTTCTCCTTATGTTCATCTTCTTCCCACATCAAGAGATATATGGTTATCCTTAAGCCATTGTTATATGGATGTGAGTCAAGCTAAATTTATTGAGTTGAAATTCCAACTCACTACCTTGTGGAAGGACGATAATATGAGCATTGTCCAGTATTTTTGAAATGCCAAATAAATAGATGATTCTCTTGTAGAAATTAAAGCACCTATTGCTTCTTGAGATTTCATTGATAATGTTTTACTAGGTCTTGGAAAAGAGTATGATATCTTGGTTGGCATCATTACACTTCATTACACACTTTCTTGGCCAACTCTCCTTTGAAGATCTTCGCACCAAACTTTTACTTCATGAGAAAAGGTTGCAGAAATTTAAGGAACTTAACTTGCCAATTATGCACCAAGCATTTGTTGCATATTCTGTTTCTACAACTACTCCTCAAGATTCTAGCGCTCAGTTTGGTAATCATACTGACTGTGATTGGGGTCGAGCTTCTTCATCTAGAGGTCGTAGTTGTGGCGACAAAAGTCATGGCTTTAACAGTCATGGGCAACAATCACAATTCAATTTTGGCAACCATAATACACGCATTATCATAACTAGACAACCATAGTTAGGTGTGGGTGCACTTACCCTGTCTCCTATAATTCTCATTCTGTAAGTACTAATTCACCATCTATAGGAGTTCTTGGTTCTCACCCATCTACTCTTGCTTGTCAAATTTATGGATCTTTTGGACATACTACCTTACAAAAACCCCCCAAATTTTTGTCCCATGAAAACTTCTTGAGCTTTGAGCTTAATTTCTTTGTTACGACTTAACCCCATAAGTCGTAAAGTATCTTGACGATTCAGGTTACCTTGGTTGTGAGGTGTCCAGTTAATGGTGTTTGAGTTTGTACTAGGTATGACTTGGGGAAACAAGTCATAAGGACTCGTGATGATTCGTTAGTATAAGTCTTAACAAAATTATGTAAGTTTGTGACATAATTTTTCTCTGAGTACGAGTGGATAACTACAATTCGTATGGACTTGTTAAGAGTCATGGGATAAAATCGTAGGATGTCCAGTGTTTAACACATTTGAGTGTTGTGTTGCCTATGAATAGACCCTACGAGTCGTAGGGTCTTGTTATGAGTAAGCTTGTTGAGTCATAAGGTTGACAGTGTATGGGGGTCTTGGTCACTATCTTGGTTACGACTCATGGTCATGATTCGTAAGAAGAGGCTACGAGTCAATGGTTGACTTGTAGTCAAAGGATACATTTTTTCCATCTTTAAGTTAAGGTTATTTTGGACATTTCTCCTTTTGTGCAACTTTAAACCCACGTCTTATATCCTCTTTAGGGTAGTTTCAAAAAGCTGAAAGATAAATTGACTTTTGCTTCAATTTTGACCCTGGCCGAGGGTAATGACTTCTTTGTAGTCTATTGTGATGCATCCCATGTGGGACTTGATTGTATTTTCATGAATCATGGAAAAGTGGTAGCTTATGCCTCTAGATAGTTAAAGGTAAATATGAAGAATTATCCAACTCATGCTTGGAGTTGTGAGCTATGGTATTTATTTTGAAAATCTGGTGTCACTATTTGTAAAGAGTATATGTGGATATCTTTTCAGATCATAAGAGCCTGCAATATGTTTTTATTCAGAAAGGGCTTAATCTCATGTAGAGTACATAGCTTGACCTGCTTAAGGATTATGACATGCGCTACACTATCACCCAGTTAAAGCTAACACAGTTGTTGATGGTCTTAGCAGGTTATCCATGGGGATTCTAGCTTATGTGGATGAGGATAAGTGGGAATTGGTGAAAGATATTCACCGTTTGGTTAACCTTAGAGTTCATCTCTTAGTCTCAGAGTATTATGGTGTGTTTGTGCAAAAGATGGCACAGTCATCTCTTGGTACTGAAACAAAAGAGAAGTAGGTATTGGATCCTATCTTGATAAAGATTAAGATAGATGTAGATCAGCCAAGAGTAGCAGCTTTTGAGATTGGTGGTGATGGTATCTTGAGGTATCACGGGCGATGATACATTCTAACATACATAGATTGCGAGAGAGGGTCTTGGTTGAGGCTCATGAGTTATGTTATATGATTCATCCTGGTTCAAGAAAATATATCATGAACTTACGAAGATTTATTGGTAGAACCATATGAAATGGAATATAGCCAATTTTGTGGCTAAGTGCATGGTGTGTTAGCAAGTGAAAGTTGAGTACTTAAGGCTTGAAGGGTTGTATCAAGAAACTAAGTTACCTGTATGGAAGTAGGAAGTGATTAATATGGATTTTGATACTGGTCTTCCTCGATCTCAGAATCAGTTTGATTTGATTTGGTTCATCGTGGATAGGATAACAAAGTCTGTACACTTCTTGCCAGTGAGGACTAATTATTCGATAGAGGATTATGCAAAGTTGTACCTTTAAGAGATTGTGAAGTTGCATGGGGCGTGTATCTCTATCATTTTAGATCATGGTGCTCATTTTTTATCGCACTTTTGGCATTTATTTTAGATAGCTTTGGGAACTAAGGTGAGCCTTAGTACTACTTTCGACCTACAGTCGGATAGGAAAGTAGAAAGGACCATTCAGACATTGGAGAATATACTTAGAGCTTACGTGATTGACTACGGTGGTAGTTGGGTTTATCATTTGCCTCTTGTAGAGTTTACTAATAATAACCGCTACCATACTAGTATTGGGATGGCTCTATTTAAGGCTTTGTATATTAGGAGGTGTAGATCTCCTATTAGGTTGTTTGAGGTTGGTAAGGTAGAGATATTTGGAAAGGATTTAGTTAACCAAGCCATGGAGAAGGTGAAGGTGATTAGGGATAGACTTAAGACCGCCCAAAGTCATCAAAAGTCCTATACAGATATGAGGTGTAGGGAGTTAGAGTTCGAGGTTGGGGATAGGGTGAGATTGAAGTTGTCTCCCATGAAGGGAGTGGCACAGTTTGGTAGGAAAGAAAAGCTCAATCCTCGGTATGTTGGTTCGTACTTGGTCTTGAAGAGGTTTGGTAGTATTGCATATAAGTTTGAGTTGCCTTCTAGCTTTAGATCTATTCACCTGGTGTTCCATGTTTCGATGTTGAAAAAGTGTGTGGGTGATCATTTGATGATTGTTCCTTTGAAGGAGGGGTATTTAAGACTCCTTGTCTTATGAGGAGGTCCTGGTTGAAATTTTGGATCGGCAAGTTCATCGGTTGCAAACAAAGGACATAGCTTTAATAAAGGTTTTATGGAGGAACCACAAGGTTGAAGAGGCTACTTGGGAAGCCGAAGAGGACATAAAGTCCAACTATCCATTCCTATTTTCTATTCCAGAAAATCATGCTTAAGGTATGTGTTGTTCTTAACATTTTTTTTTGACTTTGTTAAAGAAAATAGTGATTTCCTTGGCATCTTTATTTTCTAAGTTTGTTAAAGGTAAGAGAAGATGTATATGGAGTCAAATAGTGATAAAAATTGCATTGACCCATCATTCGAGGATGAATGATCCAAGTGGGGGAGAATTGAAACACCTCAGATTTTTGGCCCTCGAAAACTTCTTGAGATTTGAGCTTACTTCCTTGGTTACTACTTGACTCCATGATTTGTAGCATATCTTGATGGATCAGGTGACCCTAGTAGTAAGGTGTCCAGTGAATGGTGTTTGAGTTTATTTCCTTGGTATGACTTTGGGACACGACTCATAAGGACTCGTGATGAGTCGCTAGGATGAGTTTTAACCAAATTATGTAATTTTATGGATTGATTCTGTTCTAAGTACGAGTGGCTCAGTACGAGTCGCATAGACTTGTTATGAGTCATAGGATGAAATCGTAGGATGTCCAGTGTTTAACCCATTTGAGTTCTGTATTACCTACAACTTGACCCTATGAGTTTTAAGGTCTTGTTATAAGTAAGATTTTTGAGTCGTAAGGTTGACAATGTAAGGTTTTCTTGGTCACTATCTTGGTTACGACCCATGGCCACGAGTCATAAAGAGGGGTTACAAGTCAATGGTTGACTCGTAGTCAAAGGCGACATTTTTTCCAACTTTAAGTTAAGGGCATTCTGGACATTTCTCCTTTTGTGTAACTTGAAACCCATGTCTTATATCCTCTTTAGGGTATCATTATCCTTCAAAAGCACATCAAATAGACTCTCAAACACTCCCAAATCCTCAAGGTCAAGAACATTTAGGGTTTTAAAGAGATTAATCAATTGGGGCTTCCAAAGGTAATTTCTCTTCGTACTTCTCAGTGTTTAAGGCATGTTACTGTTCCCTTATTGTCAATTAAGTAAAAACATGTGATTTAAAGTATTGTCCATGAGACATTGATATTGGGTTTTGAACTATGGTTTGAGGTTGTTAATATAAATTGTTTAAATGTTTTTTCCATGATATTTATAAAACTATTATGCTTAAATTGATGGTTGGTAAATTCATTGGGGTGCATGGGAATGGTGGATGGAAATAGGGGTACAAATAAATCCTTAAACTAATTGGTTTGGTATGGAAATTGGTAATAATCTCAACCCACTTGCATAATTGATTCTGATTTATGCATTATCAGTTGGCGTGGCTTGTTTCTTGAAACTAATGCATGGTATAAATGGTTACATGGATAATGATGGTTTTGAAAACCTTGTGGGGTGCACAAGAATCCCTCAAGTGATTTTAATAATGGAGTATGCGGAGTACTTAGGAATCCCCTGAGTGATTGGCTAATGAAATTGCTTGCAAGTTATGGTCGGTATGACGATACCACTTAATAATACCTTAATAATTGACTCATGGAATTAGTGGTTTGGTTAAGTGTCAAATATTTTGATAAGGTAATAAAGGGGGTTGTGATAGCTAGCCTTGAAGGTGTGAGTCTAAAGGACGAACGCTGGAAACTTATATTTGCTGACTTGAGGGTTGGTCCTGATGACCATGTTCTTGTAGGTACAAAGGAATCCCCTAAGTATACACACGTACATATGTATCATGGAGGGCGAAGAGTAAAAAGGAATCCCCGGCCATCTATGATATCTTTAATTTGTGCGGCTAATATGCATTGGGGCTTGTTTAGGGGATAACACTATACCTATGTAGCCCGTGGTTGGACTTATGATGGAAAATCTATACAACCCAGGCTAAGGTTTTAAAATGCATTCTAAATCTTTTTCCCTATCCCAACATAGTATATATATATATATATGTATGTATTTCCATATGGTTATGTGCATTGGTTTAACTCAGTTTTGGATTAATGGCATTACTTTATCTTTATCCCTAAGTTACATGCTAGCGTTCACCCCGCTAACCATCTTTGAATGTTATATCCCCATGCAATGCAGGAACCGGCCATACTTTCACTCCTCATTCTCAGTGACTAGGTGATTCGAGGACAACTTTTGATTCATACTAGAGTGGTGAGCTTCCATACTTCAAAAGACCTTATCTATGCTATGGATTTCTTTATGTCTTTACTATTATATTTGATATTGGTTTTGGCTATGATCGAGGGTATGTCCCGACTGGATATTCTTTGATTTTTATTAGAGGCTTTATTGGACTACTATGGATATGGACGGTATTGGTTGGTTGTTTGGTTGTTGGTGGTTGGTTTTGGATATAGACTTATCATA
The DNA here is from genome assembly GCF_002878395.1 of Capsicum annuum. NCBI lineage: Eukaryota > Viridiplantae > Streptophyta > Magnoliopsida > Solanales > Solanaceae > Capsicum > Capsicum annuum. Next base: position 36,580,097 of record NC_061120.1, on the reverse strand, counting down.
ATGTCTTTAAATTTATATTATCTTATCTTGTTATATATTCGGAATTCATCCAACATGGGGTGTAAGGTGGTTGATAGTTTGGGTATTGGGGTGGTCTCTTATCCTTGTTGGACTTGAGATAGGGTTGTGTCACTTATAATGCACTAATAGGTTTAATCCTGGTTTTGTTGCTAATGATCTTCCTAAGTCTTTTGCAACTATGTTTGTTAATGTAATGAATGATGCTACCTGGTACATAGATTCTGTAGAATTTACTCACACGACTCGGTAACCTTTTGCACAAAACTCCATACACTGGCCATAATTATGTTTTGGTTGGGGATAGAAAATTTCTCAATATTAGTAATATTGGATATACCCAATTACCCTCTACTTCCCATCCCATTTATTTGTGTTCTGTCTTTCATGTTCATAACATAACTTAATTTCAGTCAAAAAGTTATGTGATGATAATAATTATGTTGTTAATTTTGACTCGTCTTCTATTTCTGTTAATGATGAAGCATCGGGTCAAACTCTCCTTCGAGAATCCACTAAAGGTGATGTGTACCCTCTTTCATCTAAGTCGGTGTGCTCCCATCCTCAAGATTTAGTTTTCATACAATAATCAGGAGACGTCTGGCATTGTCGTTTAGGTCACTATAGAGCTCGAGACTTAGATAGTTTTAGAGACAATAATTATATTTGTTTGCTTAATCTTTTTCAAATAAGTGTGTTTCTTGTCAATTAGGAAAGGCACATCATTTACCATTTCATTTAGTAGAACATTGTAGCTTTTTTCCATCGGAGATTGTTCATTCAAATGTTTGGCAATCACTAGTTTTATCTAATTTAGGTTATCAATACTATGTTATTTTCATTAAAGATTTTTCCAGGTTCACATGGCTTTATCCCATGAAACATAAATGTGATGTTTTGATCTATTTTTATGCCTTTCAAAAATTAGTAAAAAACATTTTCAACACTAAAATAAAAACTTTCTAAATGATGAAGGCGGGGAGTTCAATAACAAAGCCTTGGTCTTACACTTATCTGATTTTGGTATTATTTTTTGTAAGTCATGTCCTGATACTCCCCAACAAAATGGGGTAGCAGAAAGAAAACATCAAGACATTCTTGAGATGGTGTAAACTATTCTCACGGATGTTGTAATACCATTTAATTTTTGGGTTGAATGTTGTGTTTTATGCAGTTTACACCATCAATAGGTTACCATCACTAATTTTACAAGGAATTTCTCCATTTGAGAAATATTTTCAAACTCCTCTAGATTATAATTTTCTCAAGGTGGCCGGTTGTGAATGTTTTCCACATGTACCCTCTTGAAATTCAATTAAGCTCGAACCTCATTCAGTTCGTTGTGTTTTCTTATGATATGTTTCTAATTATAAAGTATATCATTATTTGGATCCCAAAGTAGGTCGTGTGTATATTAGTGATCATGTCACTTTTCATGAATTAGACTTTCCTTATTCTGAGTTATCTTGTGACCCTATTGTATCTTTGTTTATTTAGTCTGTAGTTATTTCACCCTCATACCCACGTTTGTCTCATATGGTTTCTTTTCGCTCTAGGACTCCTATAGATTCTTCTTCTTTAGGTTGTTTAGACATTTCTATTAACCCCATAATTTAGTCTCCTAATGCAATCTCTTTTGTTGAGACGTCTTCTGGTAGGTCGAGTTCACATGTCTCTCCTACTATTCCCTCTACATCTATCTCTACTGTTGCTGCTCATCCTATGCAAACTCACTCCAAATCTAGAATTTTTATGCCTAAAATGCTCTTCTCCCTAAGTTCAATCATCTCTGACATCGAACCTTCATGTTTCTCCCAAGCAGTAAAGAATCCAAAGTGGCAAGCATCCATGGCTAATGAATTCAATGCTCTTTTGGCTAATAAAACTTGAGTTCCCATCCCTTATAATTCTAACATGAACTTGGTCAGTTGTAAATGGGTTTATCGCATTAAATAAAATTCGGATGGTTTTGTTGAGTGATACAAAGCTTGTTTTGTAAAATAGGGGTTTCACCAACAACTTGGTATTGACTATCATAAGACTTTTAGTCTCTTTATCCGTGCTATAACTGTGTGTATTGTCCTTTCTCTTGCAATTTCTCTTTCATGGGCAATTTGTTAACTAGATATTAAAAATGCACTTTTACATGGTGTTCTTTATGAAAAGGTGTTCATGAAACATCCACGGGGATTTGTTCATCTTGACTATCCTTATCACGTTTGAAAACTAACCAAAGTTATTTATGGATTAAAACGAACTGCTCAGGATTGGTTTTATCATTTTAGTACATTTCTTCTGGCTCTGAGGTTTATTTGTAGTAAATTAGATTCTCTATGTTTATTTGTAAGTATTCATCTGGTACTCTTATTTTATTACTGTATGTTGATGATATTATTCTTACTGGAAGTCATGTCTCTCTAGTTGATAATTTTATTCGGTGTCTTTCACGTTAATTTTCCATGAAAGATCTTGGTGATCTTCATTACTTTATTGGTGTCCATGCTTCCCGTGCATCTAATGGTCTTCATCTATCTCAACAAAAATGTCTTTGGTTTGTTGGTTAAGTTCCATATGCACACTTGTAATCCTGTTCGCACCCAATTTACTTCCCAAACTTCGTTTTCTCTTATGGATGGTAAGTTACTTTTGGATCCTACTGAATATCTGATCATGGTAGGTGCACTTCAATATTTATCTTTGACTCATCCTGATATTGCTTATAATATAAGTGTTGTCTCGTAGTTTATGCATGCTCCTCATACTACTTATCTGCACTCTGTGAAGTGTATTTTTAGGTACTTCCAGAGTACTATTATCCATGGTATTTTTTTCAAAGCATCTTCACTTATTTCCACAATGGTTGCCTACTCTGATATTGATTGGGCTGGATGCCCGGATAGTCGATGTTTCACTACTGGATTTGCTATATTTTTGGGTGACAATCTTATCTCTTGCCGCATAAAAAAGCAACCAACTGTCCCTAGATCCTCTACTGAAGTAGAGTATAAGGCAATTTCCTACATTGTTGTTGAAACTACTTGGATTCAGCATATTCTTTTTGAGCTTGGTGTATTCGTTTGGGAACCATTTCGTGTGAGGTGTGATAATGTTAGCACTACGTATATGACTCATAATTCGGTGTTTTTTTATCGGTCTAAGCTTATTGATGTAGATTTTCATTATGTTCGTGATAAAGTTTCTCAAGGAGATCTCATTGCTCAATATGTGCCCACTCGCTTACAATTTGTTGATATCTTCACAAAAGAATTATCCTCATCTCAATTTTGTTTTTTACGTGACAATCTGTCCATCATTTTTGTACATTCAGATTGAGGGGGCGTATTAGGACTCTTTTTATTTTTATCTATCTCTTGTTTAAGTTGTAGTTATCGGTAGAGGATGATGTACTATCTCTTTACATATATTCCATTATATATAGAGAGAGGCAGGGCTCTACAATTGTTGAGCCATTTGCAAATATATTCTTAAAAAATACGTGTTTGATGTTCATATTAGAAATTACACATGATTACAATTAAGAATATAAGGTTCCATGTGATAAACTTGTTGATGACCCTCATCACACAAGTGAAGAAAGTAGGAAACCTAAAAGTAACCATCGAAATTCAGAAGTCAACAATAACAACAACATACGAAGTATATTCCCATAAAGTAGGATCTGAGAAGGGTAAAGTGTACGTAGTCCATACCACTACCTCAGATGAAGTATAAAAGTTGTTTCCGATAGACCCTTGGCACATAACACATAACAATAAACCAATTTAAGAACATAAAATAAACAACAACATATGGTAGCACACCACTAGATAATACAAGTAATAAAACACCCACTGAGTAATCCTATGAAATACCTATCCAAAATAACAAACATCTCTAAAACACCACGAATAATAAACTATAAGACACATCACAACACTATCATTATGGTAAATTAGCAAACTAAGCACTCCTCCCTACTAGTAAGGACACACACCTACCCAGTCTTCTATAAGTTATAACTACTCCATATCATGCCTAATCACTTCCCTCCAATATTTCTTTGGCCTAACTCTACCTCGTCTAAAACCATCCATAACAAGGCTCTCACATTTCTGAACTAGGGCATTCATGCACTATCTCATCACATGTCTAAACCATCTCAACCATACTTCCCACGTCTTGTTTTCTACTAAAGCCACACCCACCTTCTCTCGAATAATCCCATTTTAACCCACCTCCTAGTAAGTCCACATATCTATCTCAACATCCTCATCTCTGTGATCTTTAACTTTTAGATGTGGGAGTTCTTAACTGGCCGATACTTCTCTCTAAACAATATAGCTAGTCGGATTCCACTCCATAGAACTTACCTTTAAGCTTAGAAGGCACCTTCTTATCATACAATACTTCTGAAACAAGCTACCACCCTACACTGATATGATGTATGACATCCCCATCAATCTCTCAATTTCCCTAAATCATTGACCCAAGGTACTTGCAACTGACTCTCTTTCGAATGGCCTCAGAATCCATTTTTACTCTCACGTCAGCCTCATGTGTCAATCACTGAACTTACACTACAAATACTCTGTCTTTCTTCTGCTCAACCTAAACCCTTTAGAATATAAGGTCTGTCTCAAAACCTCTAAATTATAATTAACTCCTCCCTGAGTCTCATCAACAAGCATTACATCGTCAGCAAATAACATACACCAAGGCATCTCCCCTTGAATATGCCATGTCAAAATATCCATCTCTAAGGCAAATAAAAATAGACTAAGAGTCAATCCTTGGGGCAAACAAGTCAAAAAAGGAAAGTGTTCTGAATCTCTTATTATAATCCTCATACGAATCTTTGCTCCATCATACATGTACTAGGTCGACCTAATGTACTCCACAGGTAAACCTCTAACCTCCAAAAACCTCCATAACACCTTTTTGGGGACTTTATCGTACATCATCTCAAGATCAATGAACACCAAGTGCAAGTCCTTCTTCCTCTCCCTATGTTTCTCTACTAATCTCCTCATAAGATGAATCATTTTGGTAGTCAAGCGACCTGGAATGAAACCAAATTTATTCTCAAAAATAGTTACGATCCTCTTTGTCCTTAACTCTTCTACGCTTTCTTAAACCTTCATAGTATGGCTTAATAACTTAATACCCCTATAATTGTTGCAACTCTGAATGTCCCCTTTATTCTTAAATAAAGGAATTATCGTACTTCATCTCCAAGATTTTGGCATCTTTTTCTTCCTAAGAATGATGTTAAACAATCTTGTCAACCACTCCATAAAAATAAATTAAAAACGTCAGAAAAAACGCTCTTCCTGAGAAATTAGATTTACTTTTATGTGTTCAAGCATTCTTTAATAGAGATACATATCTTTCACCCTCTTTTATTGATAAGAAATAAAATATCAGAAAGAGAATGTGCAAAAAAGAGAATTAAATATGCTTGTGTCATGACCCGAGGCTACCCCATGATCGCGACAATGGTGCTTATGGCCATAAGTGACCACAAGCTAACCCATGAGCTGGTACCTGCTATGAGCATAGAACAAAATAGTAATACAATACATGTGCAGAAAGTAAGCTGATAAGGCACTATAACACTAGATACTGAAATACGTATCAAAACATGTCTAAAATATCTAATAGAAAAATAGAAACCAACTGTCTATTTGAAAACAACTGATAACACTGAAATGAATGACTGACTATCTAACTTATTATCTGAAAGCCTCTAAACATCATAAAAAGTTGATGGAACAGAGCCCCAACTAACTCCAACTAACTGAACATAAGAAAGCACTGAAGTAACTGAAATAAACAAATCATGTCCTTGATAGATGAGGACTCACCACTACTACTGTTGAGTAATGCTGAATTGTCTAAGAACGGTGGAGAAACTATGAATCCGGCCCTATTTATAAGACAACACAGTGCAAAGAAAAGTATGTGGCCAGTACTTTGAATGTAATGGTACATGAGATGAGGACTGACGGATATGCATGAAGTAATTGAGCTTAAATACATAAACATATAATATCTGAGAATGAAAAACCAATCATAAACATATTTCTAAGATAATTTATAATCTGAAAGCTGTATAACTGAATAACTAAAAATCTATACACTTGGTCAAGCAAACCTGAACTGAAATACACTGATTACTGTACTGAGACTATAAGAGCTATCTAAAACCAACATACCCCAATCTGAGCTATCGGGTTCTAACCTATAACCCCAGTTGGAAGGGTGCTGGTACCTTGCCAGGGGTACCAACACATGAATGACTATGTGGATCGATAAGGTTGATGTCCCGAAGGACGAAGGTGTCATGCCTCTACTAATGGGGGACCTCTTATAATCTATGATGGTTCTATAGGTATGGAACCTAGGGACTACTACTAATGTCTCATGCCTAATTAACGGGGGAGACTCCATCCCTATATTCACTCAATGCTAAGTGCTACTCCCAACAAAATAACATAGGTGTTATTTGTTGTTTAACATGATATGGTACTGTACTTTTAACACTCAGCATGAACATGATGCTCTGAATATGACAGTAAAAACTATGGTCAGACTGACTCGTCACTTATAAATGAAAATCAAGTCCAAACACTTGGGTATCAGGTGTTCATAACCCGCCAGCACCGAATGACCATAAAATATAATAATAAAGCTTTTAATCTACAGTAGGGGATCATGGTTCAAAGATCCAAAACATAGACATTTTATCCAACATATAGGAATCATGAACTTGAACATGAGAATGTCTTAAAACATAAGAAAACAATGTGACTTCATGTCCAAATTAACAAATTTGATATTTTGACATGAAATTCAATTAAATACGACATGGGAGTTAAAACATGAAACATGAAACACCCTAACCTTCCAAAGAATCATACTAGGACATGAATTGAGCCAAATTACTAGGGAAAACATGAATTAAACTCATCTTAAACATATGCAACTTCATAATAGGGAAAAATTCATATTTGTAAATCAAATAAAGGTTTTTGGGCTTCATGGGTGAAAGGGCCCCATGGATGAACACCCCATATACCTTAATAGCTATAATCCTGAAGATTGCTTGAACTTAGAAGCTTGAACCCTTGATTTATTAAGAATAAAGCATGAATTTATTCTTGGAAAAGAAGGAGAGTTTTCTTGGGATCAATTTGTGTGAAAGATGTAAATAAAGTCCTTTTGAAAGCCCAAATTCATGTTATGGATGAAATAGTATACGGGAAAATGACCCAAACGCCCCTTATCTTAAAGTCCCAGGGGCTGGACAAATGGGCAAGGGTGCGACATAGTCTCCGGACTGGTGGGGTAAGCCCCACACCGTCGGCTCCAGTCTGGCAAACTAGACCTGGAGCCGCAGGTTCTTTCTCGGAGGACTAAACTGAGCATCGCGGGCCTATCTCGGTGGGGCTACTATTTTCATTTTCCAAACACACCCCTACATTTGTCCAAAAATCCCGAAGCTTGTTGAGACATATTTTTAACAACCCCAAACATGCATCAACTCAAAAATCAACGTCTTGAGGTTAGGAAGACCAAAATAAAAATAATCAAATTTTAGGGGTTTTGAAAATGTCTAAGTCCTTAACACTTACGAAAATTTCAAGCCTTGGACCCCTTAGGCAATGCAACTAGGAGCTGAAACGAGCTTAGAACCTCATGGGGTATTACAATATCTCTCCCTTGGGAACAATCATCCTTCAATGAGACTGGTTAGACTGAGACTACTGTAGAAACTAAGATCATATACTGAACATGCATGACTTGAAACATGATTTCATAACTGAGTCAGAAATATGATGCATGAACTGAACTAATTTTGTGAATGCATGTAATGGCATGAGAATGATTACATAGCTGAAACTGGGAACGGAAAAGTGTCAATCCAAGGAAAAATCATTACCTCAAGCTGAATTTGAGTTTGCAGAGAAAAGATGAGGGTACTTGGTTCACATATCTGCTTCTACTTCCCAAGTATCTCCCTTGACAAACTGATTCCACCAAAGGTCTTTAACTAAGGAAACTTCTTTGTTCCTTAGTATATGAATTTGATGATCAAGAATCTCAACCGGGATATCTTATAGGAAAGTCTATTCTTAATGTCCATACTCTTTAAAGGAACAACAACAGTTGAATCACTGATCCATTTCTTTAATAAAGAAACATAAAATACCGGATGCACTGATGCCAAATCTGTAGGTAAATCAAGCTCATAGATTACCTTTCTAAAATGATTCAAGATTCTATAAGGGACAACATAGCAGGGACTGAGTTTTCCCTTCTTGCCAAATCTGTTCACTCCCTTCATAGGCGAAATCTTCAAATAGACCAAATCACCAACCTTAAACTCAAGATCTCTTCTCCTCACATCTGTATAAGATTTCTGGTGACTTTGGGTTGTCTTCACCCTCTCCCAAATTAACTAAACTTTCTCCACTGCCTTTAATACTGAATCTGAATGTATCATAGTAGCCTCACCTGCTTTAAACCAACCAATAGGAGATCTGCATCTCCTCCCATAAAAAGCCTCAAATGGATCCATCTAAATTTTAGAGTGATAACTATTATTGTAGGCAAACTCAATCAAAGGTAAGTGGTCATTCCAGCTACCTTTAAATCCAATAACACATGCCCTCAATATGTTCTCTAGGGTTTGAATGGTCCTCTCTACCTGACCATCTATCTAAGGGTGAAAATTTGTACTGAGATGGACTTGGGTACAAAAGACCCTTCTGAAAAGCCTTCCAAAAGTGTGAGTTAAACTGTGTACCTCCATCTAAAATAATAGACAAAAAATCCCATGCAACTTAACCATCTCCCTAAGATAAAGCCTAGAATAATCCTCAGCTAAATATGAAGTATGAGCTGGCAAGAAATAAGCTAATTTGATAATTCTATCCATAATGACCCATATCGAATCATGTTGACGATGCGTATGAGGTAATCCTATTATAAAATCCATGTTCACCACTTCCTACTTCCAAGTAGGGATGCTAAACTCTAGGAACGTACCACTAGGCCTTTGGTGCTCAACTTTGACCTACTGATAATTTGAAGACTCAGCCACAAACTCTGCAGTATCCTTCTTCATACTATTCCACCAATAGATTTCCCATAAATCATGATACATCTTAGTGGTTCTTGGGTGGATAGTATATCGCACACCATGCACTTCTGAAAGTATTCATTGTCTTAGATAATCAACAAACGGGACACATAACCTACCTTGTCAATGAAGCACACCATCTCCCCCCTGGGAGAAAACCTCTGTCTTTTGATCTCTAATTACCTCCTTCAACTTAACTAAATAGGGATCCCTATCTTATTTCTCTTTTAATGAAGATTCTGAACCATTATGAACCTAAGTAATACCTTCAGTTGAATCAACAAACCATACACCTTGTCTAGCAAGCTAATGAACCTCATGAACTAACTCCTTTTTATCATCTTCTATGTGGGCAACACTACCCATAGGCAATTTACTAAAGGATTCTGCCACTATATTGGCCTTGCCCCAATGATACAACACGCTCATACCATAATCTTTTAACAACCTAATCCACCTTATCTAATAAAGATCAGGTCTTTCTGTATGAATGCAACTGCAAACTCTTATGGTTAGTAAACACATCCACATGAACCCCATAAAGGTAGTGCCTCTAAATTTTCAAAGAAAAGACAATAGCTGCTAACTCAAGATTATGGGTCAGATAATTCTTTTCTCGGGGTCTAAGCTAAGCTATCTAGAGGCATAGGCAATGACCTTACCCGTCTGCATCAAAACATAACAAGACCAACTCTAAAAGCATCACAGTAAACAACAAACCCATCTGGCAACATCAAAACTAGGACTGAGGTGAGTCGATTCTTCAACTCCTGAAAACTCTTCTCACAAGAATCTGACCACTGAAACTTGACTTTTTTCTTGGTCAATCTGGGACACGGTGGATGCAATGGACAAAGAACCTTTAAAAAACCCTTGGTAATAGCCAGTCAAACCTAAGAAACTCCTGATATCTGAGGAAGAGATAGGTTTAGTCTAGTTACTTACTACTTTGGTCTTTTGAGGGTCAACTCTAATGCCACTATTGAATATAATGGCCAATAAAAGTTATTGATTTCAGCCAAAATTTGCACTTACTAAATTTGGCATACAACAGATGAGCTCTAAGGGTCTGTAACATAATTCTTAGATGGTCTGCATAATCATTCTTACTACAGGAATAAACAAGGATATCATCAATGAAGACTATGACGAACATCTCAAAGTACTATTTGAATACCCTGCTCAGCCAATCCATGAAAGCTATAGGGGAATTCGTTAGTCTAAAAGACATAACTATAAATTTTAAGTGACCATACCGAGTTTTAAAAATTGTCTTCAAAATGTCACATTCCATGACTCTAAGCTAATTATAGTCGGATTTAAGGTCTATCTAAGACAAATAACTGGCACCCTAAAGCTGGTCAAACAAGTCATAATTTCTAGGGAGTGGATACTTATTCTTGATTGTGAATTTATTCAACTGACGGTAGTCGATGCACATTCTAAGAGAACCATCTTTCTTATACACGAACAAGACTAGAGCGCCCCATGAAAAGACACTAGGCCTGATGAAACACTTTATCTAAGAGATCTTTTAAATGTTCCATTAACTCCTTAAGCTTAGTTGGAGCCATTTTGTATGGTGGAATAGAATAGGCTGGGTATCTGGAAGGAGATCTATTGCGAAGTCAATTTCCCTCTCAGGAGGGACTCAGGGAAGATCTGAAAATTCATTGACTACAGAGTAACTTGTAACCTATTTTTCTCTGGGAAATAAGATAATATTGTGGATCTTATCATTTTATTCATTTTCACTGAAGATCAAGAACAATCCTTTGAATATTTTGTAAGTAATTTTCTATATTATCTATGAGAAAAATATTGGAATCTTCTTCTTCTATGATGTGTGGATAAAGCTCCCATAACTAGGGTTACAGGATCCTTGATGTGAATCGTTGCTTAAGGTTGTAAGAACGCCTAAAACCTATAACTAATTGCAATTGTATAAAATTCTCTTCATAATTATGATCTTTCTTAGTTGCAAAATTAAAAGGTATGCCCAAGAACACCACTTGTTTGAGTAGAAAAGTGTGTGTTGGGAAAAGAGAAGATTTATAAGGAATCCAAAGGCTTTAACCCTTGGGTAATGGGTTTATGCCTGAACAGAATCAACCCACTTGAGAAATCAATTGAAGAATTCACTGCATTTCCTAAGTTCAAAAGAATTAAAGGGTAGTCATCTATTAAGGTTGAGAAACAAATAGATAAACCATAAAGTTCAATCAATATTGCAATTGAAATTGTTATTTAGGAATTTAGGATAACTCACAACCCTGACTACTGTAACATCTTGATGAACATAATCCTAGTTTATTTATTCTCACTGAATCAAACTTGCAAGAATACTTATTAGTTTGAATAGGAATTGCTACAAGCATCAAACACTATTAACAAACAAACCACCCTTATTGTGGAGCCTTCGATCAATAGTCCATTAATAATCCTAAAACTTAGTTTACACAGTATTCTCTGTGGGATTCGACCCCAACCTAGTTGGGTTCTATATTTGACAGCGATTGCTTATACTTTATAACGACAGTTGTAATTTGGGTATATTAAATTTTTGCATTGATGTTGGGGAGTACTATTGTCAATTAAGTTTATGAGCGTTAATTGACATTTGGTCAAGTTTCATAATTTTACTTTTATTCATAGTTTTTGTTTTTTATAGGACCTTTATTTTTCATGCCACATACGAGGAGGTCAGGAGAACTATTATTTTTATTTCATCTGAAACCTTAATTAATTGGCAGAATAGAAGATTAGCAAGAAGCTGAGAGATTAGCCAACTTGGCTAGAGCTCAAGTGAATCAACAAAATAAAGGTTGACCAGGTCAAGACCTAACCAAGATGATAGGACCTGGGAGATGAGGATTTGATCAATCAGGTTGACATAAGACGTGCAGAGGGTGTAGCTTCACCTGTGAGTAGTTCCATTCAAAGAAAAACCAGGCCGCCAAATTATGTAGTTTAATCTCAACAACAATGAGGATGATATGGAAGAGCAGGGGCTACCAGAGCTATTATTCCTCCACTTTTGGCACCCAGATCTAAGTTTAACATTACGAGTACCATAATTTAGTTGCTTCATCTTAAAGGGTTATTTGGTGTACTATCGGGTGATGATCCAAATATGCATCTAATGAACTTTATCACTATTTGCAAATCTTTTTATAATCTAGGAGTAGGGCATAATATAATTCATCTATGACTATTTCCTTTGTCTCTATCTGGGAAGGCAATACTATGGTTGAACAGGTTAACTCCTAATTCTATAACAAACTGGAGGTAGTTGAAAAAAGCTTTCCTAAAAAGGTTCTTTTTGCTATCTAGAATGTTACAGTTGAGGGATGAGATAAGTAATTTTAGGCATCTTTCGAGCGAAGATCTTTATGAGACATGGGAGAGATTCAAGAAGAAGTTGATGCAGTAACCTAACCACAAAATGACTGATGTACATCTGATGGAGACATTGTATAGAGCCTTGAATCTATGACAAAGTCGACGGTAGATAATGCTGCAGGTGGAGAATTTATGGACCTTACTTTTCCTGAAGCTTCAAAAATGCTTGATAAAATGACTAAATAGAGTAGAACTTGGCATACCAGGGATTCTAAGGTGGCAAGATCTACTGTTTCTAGTGGTATGATAGTTGAACAACATAGGAGAGAGAAAGAAAGAGATCAAGACATGGCCTATATGAAGACCCAGATGGACTTGCTCATAAATCATTTGCTATTAGGGAAGATAGAGAAGGTGAAGGTTATGGAGTCACAAAGTAGGGTAGTCGAGTCCAATTCTAGGAAGGAGGCTAACTATCTGAATAATAAAGGGGGATTCTGAGGCAATAGCCAAGGAAACAAGGGTCGAAACTACTATGATAAGTATGGTTACATAGATCATGAACAAGGGAACTAGAAAAATAAGAATGATAGGAATGGATTGTATATACCTCCTGGAAATCGTGATACTACTATTGCTAGTTCAGGTAAGATGTCCAAGGAGGACATGATAGTGAAGTTATTAAAAGGGGTGAAGTCGACTAACGTTGGTGTAACAGAGATAAAAAGTGACTTATCATCTATGAGTTAGTTAGTTGACTCACATTCAACCTCTATAAAGAAACTGGAGCAGCAGATGAACCAACTTTTGACTGCATTCAATTAGTGAAAGAGTGGAACACTACCGAGTGACACTGTGCAAAATCCAAAAAATAATAGTTCTTGCATGGCGATTACCACTCGTAGTGGTAAATTATTGTCTCTCTCTTCTGTGGGAAAACCTATAATTGATGATGTGGTGGAGTTAGATATGAAAGCTGAATAAAAACCTCTAGTGAAGTCCGAGAAGCTGGAAAATAAGAAAGTTCCATCTAGTTATAAATAGGTGGATAAGCTAGTAAAAAGTAAGGGAAATAAAGAAAAGATAGTGGTGACTAGTGTGCAAAAACTACCGCCCCTATTCCCATACCAATTGAAAAATAAGGCAGATGATATAAAGTTTAGCAAGGTTATGGCAATGCTAAAGCAGTTTACTGTAAATGTTCCTTTAGTGGAGGAACTTCAACAAATGTCTGGCTACGCTAAATTCATGAAGTATCTTGTGACGATGAAATGAACTATGAGTTACGAACTGGTGGACAATATTGACCATTGTAGTTCTATTGCTACAAGATTGTTAGTGCAAAAGAAAGCAGATCCGACAGCATTCATCATCCCATGTACTATTGAATTACTTATTTTTGCTAAGGCCATGTGTGATCTTAGGGCAAGTATTAACCAGATGCCACTGGCGGCTTTTAAGTAGTTAGGTTTGAGAGATCCTACACCTACCAATATGCGGCTATTGATGGCAGACAGATCAGTGAAGAGACCAGTTGGGATATTGTATAATGTGCTTGATAAAGGGGCAAGTTTTATTTTCCCAGCTGACTTTATGATCCTCGATTGCGAGGTGGACTTTGAGGTACTCATAATCTTGGGCAGACCTTTTCTCATAATTAAAAGTGTGTTGATTTACCTGTGGAACAATGAGCTACAGTTTAGGCTCAATAATAAAATGTCCAGCTTTGATATTTGTCAATCAATGAAGCAACAAACAGAAATGAGTAACTTCTGAATTGTAGATATATATTACAAAGACGTGCCAAAGGTATCAGTTGAGGAGAGATTTGGTGTGGAAACATTAGCATCAGTGTTGATGAACTTCGATGGTGAAGGTATCAAAGAATATGATGAGATGGTATGTGTCCTGACTAGAATGGAGTCATATTCTTATTCCTCCAAAAAGATGGATTTAGACCTAAAAAATTATCCAACACCTCCGGCTAAGACATCCATTGAGGAGCCACCAGTGTTGGAGCTGAAGAAGCTGTTAGGCCATTTGTAGTATGTGTTTTTAGGTAGTGGAAACACCTTACCAGTGATCATTGCAGCATACTTGGGTGAGCATCAGGTTGAGGCCCTTATCTCTATACTTAAGAGATACAAAAGGGCTATAGGATGGGACCAGGTATTTGTACCAATAAAATTCAGTTAGAGGAAGAGTGCATATCGTAAATTGAGCATCAGTACAGATTAAACCCACCAATGCAATAAATGGTTAAAAATAAGATTATTAAATGAATTAATGCAGGGGTAGTGTAACCCATCTTTGATAGCAAGTAGGTGATCCCCGTACAATCTGTTCCTAAGAAATGGGGCATGACTGTGGTTACTAAAGAGAAGAATGAGTTGATTTCTCTAGTGACTGGGTGGCAAGTCTGCATGGACTATTGGAATTTGAACTCTTGGACATTGAAGGATCACTTCCCAATGCCCTTCATGGATCAAATTCTTAATTACTTGGCAGGAAGGGGTTGGTATTGCTTTATGGATGGGTATTCAGGATACAATCAGATCTCAATTGCCTTGAAAGACCAGAATAAAACCATATTTATGTGCCAATATTGAACATTTGTATTCAAGAAAATGTCGTTCGGTTTATGTAATGCACCGTCTACATTTCAAAAGTGCATGATCTCGATCTTCTCCGACATAGTGGAAAACACCTTAGAGATATTCATGGACGATTTCACTATAGTGGGAAATTCATTTGAATTGTGTTTGGTGAACTTGAGTAGAGCACTACAGAGATAAAAGGAATTCAATCTCGTGTTGAACTGGGAGAAAGGCCACTTGATCGAGAAGGAGGGAATTGTTCTTAGACATCAGATTTCAGCTAAAGGGATTAAGGTTGACTAGGCCAAGGTGGAAATTATAGAGAAACTACCCCCTCCTATCTCAGTAAAGAGAGTTCATAGTTTCCTTGGTCATGCTGGATTCTACCGTCGGTTCTACCATCGGTTCATTATAGACTTCTCCAAGATTGCAAATCCACTTTACAAATTATTTGAGAAGTAGGTCAAGTTTGTATTCGATGATAATTGCAAGAAGTCATTTGAATGCCTTAACGAGAAGCTGGTGGCTGCCCCGATTATACTTTCACCGAGCAGGAACTTCTCATTGTTGTCTATGTATTAGAAATGTTCCGAGCATATTTGTTGGGAACCAAGGTGGTGGTTCATATAGGCCACACTGCTTTGAGGTACTTAATGGCAAAGAAGGATGCCAAGCCAAGGTTGATCAAATGGGTGCTACTCCTTCAGGAATTTGACTTTGAGGTCAAAGATAGAAAAAGTTGTGAGAATCAAGTTATAGATCACCTATCAAGGCTAGAGGGATATTAGGTCACCGCAGAAAATCTAGACATTGATGATGATTTCCCTGATAAACAAATCCTTGTTGTTGCACTTGAAAGGGTACCTTAGTATGCGGACTTGGCCAACTTTGTGGTAAGTGATCTTATTTGAGAGAATCTTTCTTTTCATCAGAAAAAGAAATTTCTCCATGATGCCACAAGGTACTTTTGGGATGAGCCATATCTATTTAGCCATTCTGTTGATAATATTATCAGAAGATGTGTCCGAGAAGTTGATATGTTGAGTATTCTGGAAGCCTGCCATGTTTCCCTAAGTCGGGGACACCATACAGGTAATCGTACAGCAAGAAAGGTGTTGTAGAGTGGTTATTACCAGCCAACCCTGTTTAAGTATGCATATGAGTTTGTGAGGATATATGACCAGTATCAGAGACAAGGCTCGATCTCAAAGCACCATGAGATGCCTATGGCAAAAATAATGGAGGTTGAATTATTCGATGTCTAGGGTATTGATTTCATAGGGACCTTCGTGAGTTCCTATAGGCTGAAGTACATCTTGGTTGCTATAGATTATGTGTCCAAACGGGTTGCGGCTGTTGCTTTGGCTAACAATGAAGGAAAAAAATGGTTACTTTTCTCAAAAAGAACATTTTCTCTCGCTTTAGGGTACGACGTACTATCATAAGTGATGGAGGATCCCATTTCTACAACAAAATGTTTCGGGATGCCTTGGAAAAATATATTGTGAAACAACATAAGGTAGAAACTCCATATCACCTACAAACTAGTGGGTAAGTAGATATCTCAAACTGGGAGATAAATACAATTCTGGCCAAAACGGTGAATGCTGGCAGAAAAGATTGGTCTTGAATGCTCGATGATGCCTTGTGGTCATATTGAATGGATTTTAAGACACCTATTGGGATGTCACTGTATCAGCTGGTGTATGGAAAAGCATACCACCTGCCGATTGAGCTGTAACATAAAGCATTGTGGGTGCTCAAGAGGTTGAATCTAAATTAGAAGGAAGTAACAGATCTATGACTGGGGCAGCTGAACGAGATAGATGAATTCCATCTCAATGCTTATGAGAGAGCGAACCTGTATAAGGAAAGGATGAAGAAGTATTATGATTGGAGAATTAAAAATTAGGATTTTCAGATAGGTGATTGGGTACTACTCTTCAACTCCAGACTAAAGCTCTTTCCAATTAACTTAAGTCTAAGTGGTCTAGCCCGTTTAAAGTTACACACATTTCCCCATATGGAGTAGTCAAGCTGGAAAGTGAAGGTGAAAGCATCTTCAAAGTAAAAGGGCAGTGAGTCAAGCTATATATCAGTCTAATGGACTCGGTAAAATTCTTAGGTACAATGTATCTCAATGAAGTCTGAGTAATCGAGTTGACTGAGTCATGCCATGACATTAATTCAGGTGCTAGTAGAAGGCAACCCACCATGTGTTGTTATAATTCTAGTTAGAAGTATTTGTTTTTCTAGTGTAATTTGATGTGGTTGTTGAACTGTGCAGGAATAAAAATGCAGGGAAACAGGATCTAAACAAGTTGAGGGATATGACAAGAATGTTGATTGACCGTCAGAGGTCAGATGGGATGTCAATGAAGCCGTCGAAGACATAGAAAAGTTGACCATTCTGGATGGAAGCTTGATGGCTTTGATGATAAACCGTCACCTACTTAACGGACTGTCACTAGATTCGTTAACAAAAAGACAAAAAACTGAGTTACTGGAAAGGAACTGATAGATACCTCGATGAACCATCAACATCTTGATGAGCCGTCACTATCACCATCAAGTTGAGGCAGAATGGTTGAGTTTTTGGTATGGACTAATGGATAAACTGACGGACCTCAGACACCTTACAGATTGTCAGGTTGCTCGTCAGCTAAACCCTAATTTTTAAAGGTTTGGGTCGGGTTAATTTAATGCAAAGTGGGTTATTTTTTAATAGACCAAAAGATATTTAAGGGAATTAAAAGCTCCAAAGTGCTAGATTCATGCACGTCTTGGTCCCTTCAACTCCTAAAATAATTAAGCTTATTTTACATTCATTATATTAACCAAATTCTTCTCCTTTTAGGACTCTTCATATCCCTCCTTCTCCCATTTAAACAACATTTAGCCCTTCGATTTTCATCAGCATCTAAAGGAATTTTATATCGAGAAAAGCAATAAGTAGCTAGTTGATCTAAGTCTTTTGAGTACAGAGTAGTGCAGAGCACTTCAAGAACAAAGTACGAATGAAATTATACTTTTCTTTTTGATGAACGTGAATGATGTGAGTATGATAATGCTTGAAGAACTTCTTACTTTTATTGCCATTATGCTACTGTTAAGTCGAACTCTGGTAAATTCTGATCTGGGTAAAGTCTGAGTAACCCATGATACAAAAATGGTGAAAATAGTGCTTAAATATATAATCAGTGTCATGATTGTTGTACCTAATGATTACATGCATACCATATTTTAACAATTTGACAAATAGAAAACTGATGTTGGAAAATACATTTGACGGCCACATAGTTAGACTATCAAACCTTTGACGGATAGTCAACTTGATTGTCACTGGGCTTCTAAATAAATGTTTCTCTATTCCAGCCATGATAAACTTATTAACGGACCGTCATACCTTTGATGGACCATAAACTTGACCGTCACCAGGCTTCCAAATAAATGCTTCTCTGTTTAAGCTGCAACAGATACCTTGACAAACCGTCAGACCCCTGAATGATTGTCAGACTATCTGTCAACTCAAATTTGTGCCTTATTTCTTCTCGATTCTAATGTAAAGTTGATTGTTTGTTCCCTGTTCAGGAAAAATGACACAGAAACTACCATTATGCAGAGGCAGTGGAAGGTCTCAACAGCCACAGGGTAAGGGTGAACCGACATGAAGTGAAGAGGCACTAGTTTTCAATACTCGTTAGCGGGAAAGAATGACTCAAGTAATCTCCCAATCTAAGGGTGAGAGTGAGATTAAGAGAAGCAACAGTACTACTTCCAGCCCCAACGAGGAATGGGTTAACACATCAAACCCCGACCAAGTTGTAGTGTAAAAAACTGAGGATGCTAATGTGATTAAAAGTAAGGACTTCTTTGATAGTCTTGAACCAACATCGAATAGACTAATCAAACAGTACATCTCTAAAGAATACCAAATCATTATATCCAAACTTCATGAGTCTCCGTAGCTTAAAAGAAGGTTCAATGAGTATGAGTTGGGATGTATAAGCAAACCTCCCAGTTTGTACTACCCAAATCTTATGTGGGAGTTCTTCACTAATTACTTGGAACTGTTGGAGAAGGAGAGCCCTAAAGGCACTAAAATGAATGACATGCCAAATAGGTCGTAGGTTCCTGTGAGAAGGGTCAATATTGACATTTTTGAATAAACTCTGAATTGGATGTTGTTTTACCCAGACTATGATCCACCCATTTTAATTCCAGAGCTTGAGCATCATATGTTTACTGTAGTAGAGCTAAATCTTGGTTGGCTAGACTTCTGATATACGAGGGCAATCCATCATGGTTTCCTAACAATAAGAAATGCATAGCTAAATCATCCCTAAGTTTTAGGGCAAAGTTTTGGTGGGTAATTGAGAGGCTCAAGTTGATGCCGACTAGTGGAGGTGCAAATTTAGAGCTTCTGAGGGTAGTGTTGGTTGCTAGTTTGATCGATGGCCTGAAAATTAATTTCAGCCATATCGTTGCTGATGAGTTGTTTGCTCCTGTTCACAAAACAACCAGTGTTTTACTATTCTCGTTTCTGATCACAGAACTTTGTAGGAAGGCTAATGCGCCTTTACTCAAGGGAGTTGATAATGAGTTTTGATCAAGTCACCGGCAGGATATTGAGTGAATAAAGAATGACTCAAAATACTAGATGCGCGTTCATAACCCAAATAACTACCAGTCATAGTCTTCTCTAGCTTCAAAGACTTCTAAGATTACCACAGGTATCCCACTGCTGATTACTACTTATATGCCACCAGATACTTTAGCAAGGTTAGCATAGATGCCTCTAGTAGGAGAAACTTCATATACTGCATTTGTCCTACCTCAGTATTCTGATACCAGCTGACAGAAAAGAATTTTTCCAAATCTGTAAGAACCCAAAAAAAGTTTAAGAAGCAGTTGAATGCTTGGGCAAAGAAGTTTAAAATATTTGTCCACCATATTATTACTGAAGTGCTCAATCCCTATCAAAATATTTATGCCAGGATGGATGACATAGAGGAGCGTGTCAACAATCCTGTTAAATAAGTTATCTATCCCAAATTTCACAAGGTTTATGGTAAAATTCAGACAGGAACATGCTAACATTGTTGAGCTAAAAAGATAACCATCACAACCTATTTTTTATCCTGTATTAGTAATCAGTGATAAAGATGAGGGCCTTAGTGATCTAATGGGTAGGCTGCTAAAAGATAAAGGGAAGCAAGTTAATAAGAGTGGTGAGCAAAAATTTGAAAAAAGAAAGAGGCGTAGGGACAAAAGGCCTGAAGAAAAAAATATGAAAAAAGCACTAAAGAAATTGTTGAAGGATGAAAAGAAAAAGAAGAAAATGGTTATTGATGAAGTGGCAGGATTGTCGACTAGTTCAGCCTCAGCAAGGGGGCCCAGGCCAGAGCGAATTCTGATTGTGATACCCCTATTGAGAATGAAACTATTTTGAGAACTCCAGCCACCATTGAGGTGACTGATGTTGCACCTGAGGCTAAAGAAGCCTCTCCCAATTTGACTGACTCACAATCCTAAGGGGCTTTGCAAGTATTCAACTCCCTTGTACTATATTGTTTATACATTTGAGGACAAAGCATTTTTTAGTGGGGGTGGGTTTTTGTTGTGTTGTTGGTTACCATGGGGTTTATTGTTTCATGTTACCTTTTCTCTCATGTGCTATCTAGTAAAACCGGCATGTCTAGGTTGTTATTTATCTTTTTTGTGCATTGTGATGTAAATTTTGTTCAATGATTATAAATAAGTTATGTTCTGTTCTCTTAGCACTTTTTGTATGTATGAAAGAATAATGAATGTGCTAGAATTTTATGAACTGTTTGTTTATGAGAATGCTTTCTTGTCACTTGATACATGTTGAACTACTATTGGGAATTTGTAATTGGCATTAGATTGTTAAGATAAGGAAAGCATGATCATGTGATGCAAATCCAAGAGTTTGTAGCACAAGTATGAGTTCATTGCCTGTGCGTGCGAGTATTTTGATACAGTTCTTGCATGGTGTGTGTAACCAGAACTTGCCTGAGTCATTTGTGTTACTTTGTGGTTGATTTAATAGGATAGGATAGCAGGCCTTCTTCAGTTGGTAGTCCACTTAACCATAAAAGCCCTACCAAAAAGATATAATTTTCCCTTTTCGAACCCTTTTTAAGCTTTCACTATTGTTTATTCAGACCCAATAATTCTGATTCACTCTTGTTAGGATGTTAGAACCTAATTTTGGCCCTGGTCCAGCAGTGGATATTGTGCACCTTCACTTAGGCAAAATGCCTAAGTTGAGGGTGGCTACTATTAGTAAGTTGACACTTTAATGAAAGTGGGTCGAGTGGTAATAAAATAACTCATCCGACCCTGATCTAGTTAGATATTGTGCACCTTAATTGACAGTATCAGCATAAGTTGAGTGTGGCTGATGCAAATTCTTCTAAAAGAAGGAAGGTTTATTGTGAAACTGCTGGATGAGTAGTATAGATTGTAAGTGAAGTAGAAAAGAATTAATCATAGTGAGTAGAAATTAAGGGCCAAGAGGGTGAAATCCTAACTTAAAGTTAATTTTCAAAAATTGATCCTTACCTAGCATCGAAACCTCATTACAAACCATAGAAAGTCCTTCTAGATCTTTGCGAATCAACCATAGAGGGTATGAGATGATAAGGGCAAGCTTATGGGTGCATATATTAAACTTGTAACTTCTTTTGTGAGAGTGAGAGTCTTAGTTTTTCGTCAACGGGTTAAATAAATAAAGTGTGGTGTACTTCTTTGACTATGAGGGCAAACTAAGCTACACTAATTTTTACTTATTTCTATGGGATATTGTATCCGTGATTATGTATGCGCAGAATTATAAATAGTTCCAATTATGGATCATGATATGTTAAAAATATATGAATTAGGTGAAAATTGAGTGGTTGTGTCAAGAATAGCTAAATGGTTGAATGCACATCATTGTTCTTATTCATGTATATCATATGATGTTGGGTTGCTTGAGGACAAGCAATAATCTTAAGTTAAGGGTGTTGATGTTTTGGCTTTTGATGGAATATTTTACATCTTTTACAAGGGATAATTATGTGTCCTTAAGCAACTATTAGTGTATTTGATGCTGGCTTTACTGTTTTCAGGTAAAGGACTCAGCAGAAGAAATAACTTGGAAAAGCAGAAGCCAAAGGCCATTGACAATCTAACTGATGGGTCTTCAACCTTGTGACGGACCATCAGGATGCCCGCTAGTTCTAAACATATTGGAAGAATTGGATGACCCAAGTGACGGTCCAAGTGACGGACCGTCAGAGCACTAATGGGCTATCAACTTGGTCGATAGAACCAAGCAGAATACAGAACATCCTAGAACTTAGTGATGGTACAAGTGACGGACTGTCAGGACACGATGGGTCATTAACTTAGCCATCAGAACTGAGACAGAACAAGGCAAACTAAGGATCCAAGTGACTGTCCAAGTGACAGACCATTAGGCCATTAACGGGCCGTCAACTCGATCGTCAATCATGACGCGGCAAACTGAAGTTTGAATTTTGAATCCCTAATACGTGGGAACATATAAATACCCAATTTAGGGATAGATTAGGAATCTTTTTTCTATCATTCATCTTATGAGTAACTTGTAACCTATTTTCCTCTGGGAAATAAGCTGATATTATGGATCTTATCATTTTATTCATTTTCACTAAAGATCAAGAACAATCCTTTAAATATTTTGTAAGTAATTTTCTGGATTATCTATGAGAAAAATATTAGAATCTTCTTCTTCTATGGTATATATCTAAAGCTCCCATAACTAGGGTTATGGGAGCCTTGATGTGAATTGTCGCTTAGGGTTGCGAGAATGCCTAAATCCTATAACTAATTGCAATTGTATAAACTCCTCTTCATAATTATGATCTTTCTTGGTTGCAAACCTGCAGGGTGTGCACAAGAACAACACTTGTTTGAGTAGAAAAGTGTGTGTTAGGAAAAGAGGAGATTTACAAGGAATCCAAAGGCTTTAACCCTTTGGTTATGGGTTGATGCCTTAACAGAATCAACCCACTTGAGAAATCAATTGATCTGTTCACTGCATTCTTTAGGTTTGAAAGAATTAAAGGGTAGTCATCTATTAAATTTGAGAAACGAATAGATAAATCATAGAGTTCAATCAATCTTGTAATTGAAATTGTTAATCAGGAATTTGGGATAACTCGCAACCCTGAATACTATAACATCTTGGTGAACATAATCCTAGTTTATTTATTCTCATTGAATCAAAACGTGCAAGAGTACTCATTAGCTTTAATATGACTCTCTCCAATCATCAAACATTGTTAACAAATAAACCCCCTTATTCTGGAACCTTCGATCAATAGTCCATCAATAAGCATAACACTTAGCTTACATAGTATTTCCTGTGGGGTTCGACCCCAACCTAGTTGGGTTCTATATTTGACAACGATCGTTTACACTTATTAATGAGAGATGTAATTTGGGCGTATTAGTTCATTGGGAAACTAAAACTGAACGTCTATATTTATATAATCAATCGAGGCATAGCATGAGTGGAGCCAATCATGTCAAGAATAACATCAAAATTAGTCATCTCAAACTCCACAAGGTCAACTAAAGTAATTTTCTGAGATACTGTGACCGTGCAATTTCTATATACTTGTTTGTCTATAATAGATTTACCAACTAGGGTAGACACTGAGAAAGGCTCTGCTAATATTTTAGGACTGACATCGAAATCTACAGCTATATAAGGAGTCACAAAAGAAAGTGAAGCTTCGAGATTTAGCAAAGCATAAACATAAAGATGGAAAACTTGTAACGTACCCATAACCACTTCAAGAGAACTCTCCTAATCATGTCAAGTCTGGATAGAATTTAGCCCATTCTGACATTGCCTACTGGTGGCACTGAAAGTGGCACCTTCTGAGTCAGGTGACTCACTGGTGCTACTGAAGAAGTATACTGGCACTGCTGGCGATCATTTCTACCCTTCCACATACTTATAGGGAAATCCCTAATCCTGTGGCCTGGCTTACCACATCCAAAACACACTTTACATCCACCTTGCATTCACTCGAATAATTCTTACCACATTTCCTGCAGAGCAAATTGGTACGACCACTGTTCACACTAGTCTGGGACTTAGAGCCTGGCGCCCTGTCCCGACCATCTTGCCTAAACTTAGGCACTAGTGCACTAGCTGAAGATGGAGTAGGGGCTGGAAATTTTTGATAGAACTGAGAACAGTTACCACCTTCAGACCTTGGTAGAGAAAAGTTAAAACTACCTATTATGGCCCTTTTGTTCACTCTCTTTCTCTCCCCTTATACGTTTTCACCTTGATCTTCTAAGCATGATCCATGAGTCTAGATAGGTCCATCTCCTTAATCAACATGGTGATCCTACACTCCTTGACCATACTATCAGATACACCAGACATAAACTTACTCATTCTAGACCTATTATTTGCTACCATAGTATGAGCATACCTTACCAACTAGTGAACTTAAAATGAGTACTCCTTCACGCTCATATTACCCTACTTCAAATTAATAAACTCCTGAACCTTAGATTTCCTCAACTATAATAGAAAGAAACTATCTAAGAAAGTCATGGCAAACTCCTCCTACTCAACAGGCCTTGCCTCCATACCTTGATCTTTCTTCTACTACTTAAACTAGGTGTAAGCTATATCCTACAACTGATATGTATCTAACTCTGCACTGTCACTCGAAGTGATGCCCATAATATCTGTCACTTTCTACACCATATCCAGAAACTTTTGTAGATCCTCCTCAGACTTAGATCCTGAAAACAGAGGGGATTTATCCAAGTAAAATTTTGAATCCTAACTGAATATGTATTTTTCACTGGATTGGCTGGGGAGATAGATTTTTGGTTGTTCTAAGCAGCTACAGAATAGTCTAAGGCCGTAAAAGGGGCCCTAAACTCAACGTGAGAGACATGCTCATTGAGAGGATCTTTCTGAATAGGCAGTAGTGCGGGTTGATCCCCGTTCCTTCTTTTGTTGTTTCTTCTGTTAGGCATTATTTGTAAATAGAATGAAGGATGAATTAGAAAGAGAGTTTAAATAGAGTTCATGCTCTATCGGACAACATAAATACTAAAACCAGAGAAACTTTCCTAAAATATCTTATAGCCTCTTGTCCATAAGTGTGGCGTGCTTTACACCCATGCATAAGACTCTACTCAATTCGACTTTCAAATTTCCTAAGACACTTTAAAACCTTAGGCCCTGATACTAAGTTTTGTCATGACCCGAGGCTACCCCTTGGTCGTGACAATGGTACTTACAGCCATAAATGACCATACGCTAACCCATGAGTTGGTACCTACTGTGAGCACTAAGCAAAATAGTAATATAATATATGTACAGAAGGTAAGCTAATAAGGCACTGTAACATTGGATACTGAAATACATACCAAAATATGTCTGAAATATCTAATAGAATATTAGAAATCAACTATCTATCTCAAAATAATTGATAACACTGAAATGACTGACTGACTATCTAAAAGATTGTCTAAAAGCCTCTAAACATCATGAGGAGTTAATGGGACAAACCCCCAACTAACTCCCACTGATTGAATATAAGAAAGCACTAAAGTACCTAAAATAAATAAATCATATCCTCGATGGATGAGGACTCACTACTACTACTATTGAGTAATGTTGAGTTGTCTAAGAGTGGTTCTGAAATTGTGTGTTATAACCTATGTTTAAGACAACATAGCGCAAAGAAAAGTATATGGTGAGTACTTTGAATGTGTAGGTATATAAAATGAGAACTGGTTGATATGCATGAAGTAACTGATCATAAATACATGAATATGTAATATCCGTGAATGCAAGACTAAGCATAAATATGTTTCTGAGATAATCTATAATATAAAAGCTAAATAATTGAATAACTAACAATCTATACACTTGGTCAAGAAAACCAAAACTAAAATACATTGATTATTATACTGAGACTGTGGGAGCTAGCTATAACCGACATGCCCCAATCTGAGCTATTGAGGCCCAACATATAACCCCATTTGGAAGGGTGTTGGTACCTTTCCATGGGTACTAACACATGAATAATGATGTGGATCTACAAGGCTAATATCCTAAATGACGAGTGTGTCATGCCTCTACTGATGGGGGACCCCTCATAATCTATAGTGGTACCGTAGGTCTGGAACCTATGGACTGGTACTAATATCTTATGCCTAACTAATGGGAGAGACGTCATCCGTATGTTCACTCGGTGCTAAGTGTTACTCCCAACTGAATAGCATAGGTGTTATTTGTTGTTTAACATGATATGGTACTATACTTGTAAGCTCTCATCATGAACATGATGCTATGAATATGATTGTAAAAACTCTGGTCTGACTGACTCATCACTTATAAATGAAAATCAAGTAAAAATATTTTGGTATCGGGTGTTCATAACTTGCCAGCACTGAATGACCATAAAATACAGTAATAGAGCTTTTAATCTATAGTAGGGGATCATGGTTCAAGGACCCAAAACATAGATATTTCATCCAACATGTGGGAATTATGAACTTGAACTTGGGAATATCTTAATACATGAGAAAATAAAACATCCTGGGTTTTGACGCTTAGAAAATTTCCTAGAATTCCATTCTTCAAACCTAATACAACTCATGGGTATGATGCATATATTTGATATGGGTGGTATGTTCCTATCGTATGCTAACCAGTATTAGCTGATGGAATGGTTTTAATTAATGGTATGGGTATGACTTAGAGGGGTGAGTTATAGGGCTTAGTATGAGTCATATCATAGACTCTTATGGTGGGCAGTATTTGATCCTCCTGATATTTTGTTCTTCCACGGATACGGGTTATGGGTACGGATCATATGTTATGGCTATGACTTGGTTGGATAAGTCATATACCTAATAATGTTTGATCCATGGGTTGAGACCTGGATACGAGTGCTGGATACCGATCATTTAGGAGGCTATGACTCATATGGGTCAGTTGTATTCCTGTGATGGGTTTTTTTAGGGATTTATGTGGGGGTATTCTGGACATCTCCCCACTTACCCTAACTAGGAATCACAACTTCTAGTACACTTAGGAGGTTATTTACCATATTATTCTATTCATTAACACTTAGAAACTATACCAAAACCCTCCATAATTCTCTCAAGAGATTTTAGGGCAAGAAGGCTAGGGTTCATCTTATGGATTTCTTTGGGGCTAGTCTTGGTGATTTCTTTCCATGAATTCTTCGGTATAAGGCATGATTCTCTTTCCTCATTGTAATTTCAACTAAAGGCATGGTTTATATGATTGATTTCATGGTTTTACTATTTCAGGATTATGGTTTACAACTATTATTTAGAGGTTTTGATATTAAATGCTTGGTTATGATTTCCTATTGTTTTAATTATTCTTTTATATGCATTAATGAAGGTTTTGGACAAGTGGATTGCATGGTAATGGTTTAATGGTCTTTGGAGTTAGTTATGGTTATATTATCCCCCAAGGTGTTCGATAAAATTCTTTTAAAGATATGTTTATTGCACTGACTTCTTTTAAGGGAACTCTTGCATGTTTTAAACTGGATAAGGGATTTATACATGGTTTAAATGGTTTAAAAGGGCTAAAGGATAAATGGTTATGCTTGTGGATAACATGGAAGTCTCCCAAGTAGATTTAATATGGTATATAGAAGGGCACCTAAGGAACCCTTAACCTAACTGGTTTTGCTATGGATATCACTTACAAGGAAGGGGTAGTATGACAATACCACCAACATTGGCCTTGGTTAATAAATGGCAAATGGATTGCTTGGATGTGGTTTTAATTAGATATTAATGATGGGGTATGTAGCTAAGTCGTGGAAGGTGGAAGTTCCGAGGGGACCAAAACTGAAAAATTATATTTATCGATATGAGGGATCCTGATGACCATATAACTGTGTCACATTTTATATTGGGGGATGTACTAGTCTTCCCATGGAATATTCTCTGGTCGTATGGCTACACACACCGAGGCTCTTTCAGCAAAGGGAGATAAACCCATATGGCTCGTGGGTGGTTAGGATGGCAAAGCTACACAACTCAAGTAAAGGTTTTAAATGCATGCTAAACCCAATCCTCTTTCACAACACTTATATATGTATGGTTTTATGAATTATGTATGATTTTACTTGGTTTTATGACTGGCATTATTTTATCATTATCTTAAGATTAATGCTAGCGGTCACTCGCAAACCTCGTCTACTAGCGGTTATATACGCACTCTATGTAGGAACTAGCCATTCTACTTCTCCTATTTAGCATACAGATTTGGTATCAGCATTTGGACTAAAGTAATGATCTCCCATCCTTTGGGAGGTATCTTTTTATGTTATGTATTTCATCAAACACTTTTCTTTTATTTTGGATATTAGTTTTGGCCATGGTTTGGGGGCATGTCCCAACTTAATTTGTTTACTCTTTTGGACAGAGGTTTTATGGTACTTTTAGAGGTTTAGTTTGGATAGGACCAGTAGAGATGTCAGCCTTAGCATTGGTATTGATATTGAGGTAGGCATCATCGAACATGATTTCTCACTATTCCATCATATTATATTTTGGGATTGATTTTCATATTATGTTCTGTTGTTCCCTTTGGTTTATGGTCTATGGTTTGGTTTGGTATGGTTGGGCGGTTGGTGCAATATGGTTGGACTTAGTTGGGTCAGTCACGATTGTGACCATATCCTAAAGTCTTAATGATAACAATAACATTATCTTGTTATATGTTCAAAATTTAGTCCATCTAAGGTTGGATATAGGTGGTTGGGTTGGACAACAGGGGGGAGATCCTCAGTCCTGGTTGTACTTGGGATACCCATTACAACAAGGCCCAGGGGTCAGGTTAGGTCAAGTTGGTATCAAAGCCTAGGTTTGTGGTCAACTGGGATGTCCAAAAAGCTATGTCGAGTAGAGTCTCTTTTAGGGGTGTGAAGTGTGCCACACTCATAAGAGTGAGGCTTCAAGACATTTAGGAATGTTTTACTTTCTTGGTATTCTATCTTTAAGCTTGCGTTCTCAATACTGGAATATCCTCTAATCTTTATTTGTTCGTCTTTCAGATCATGCCTCCTAGATTTGGAACACAAGGAAATTCTTCTATCTTATCTGGAGATAATGCTGAAGGGGTATGTCCTACATCTGAAGTACATCTTTGATCTCATGGTTCTATTCCTTATGGTATTAGAGTTCCTTCTATTCCGGCTAATTCTCCTCAGGTCCCTTAGGGCAACATGACAAATGCAAAATTTTGTTAGTCAATTCATGTCACTGCCTAATTAGTAGTTACTCAGGCTGAGTGGAGTGCAAGTGGTGCTTTCTCTACTGAGGCTACAATGTTTAGTTAATTTATAAAGATGGGTCCTTCAATATTTACTGGGGTGAAGGTAGAGAAGAATCCACAAGGCTTCTTGGATGAGATGGAAAAGATCGTTTAGGTGATACAGGCTACTAATGTAGAGGGGGTTAACTTTGTAGCTTATCAGCTCAAAGATATTACTTATCAATGGTATAAGGAGTGGGATAGGGATAGAGGTGATATGAGAGAGGAAGAATTGTAGGAGGCCTTTTCTAAGGCCTTCTTAGATTAGTTCTCCTCAAGAGTTAAGAGAAGCAAAGATGGAAAAGCTTGTAAAACTCAGGTAGGAAAGAATATCTGTAAAGGGATATGCTTTGAAGTTCCATCAGCTATCATGATATGCTCCTAATTTGGTGATTGATATGAGATTAAGAATGAGAAATTTCACTTTTGGGTTGAATAGAGATTTGATTTTGGAGAGCAAGACTGCCTTGCTGGTTAAAGATATGGACATTTCAAGGTTGACTATTCATATGCAGCAGGTTAAAGATAAGAAAAGGAGGCAGGCAGAGTTTGGGGATAGGCAAAAAAAAGGAGCAGGTTTTCTGATTAGGGAGGTTCTTAGTCTCAAGGTGGTATGGATGGTGGCAAGTGGAAAAAAATAAAGTAGGGGAGTTTAGGCTCTTTTTTTGCTAATGCTCCTTATCAGTCTGGAGACAGGCTTCATCAAGGTGGTGACAATTCTCGGGCACAAGTTGCCCAATCTCAGGTGAGTAGAGTTCAGTCAGCTTCTTTATGTCCTTCTTGTTGATTCTTTGGTAGTTCTCATCCAGGTTATTACAAAAAAGGAAGGGGCAAGTGCTTTAAGTGTGTTCAGGTAGGCTATCGACTCAGGGATTGTCCAGTTAATAAGGTTTTTATAGGGGCAAATAAGATTCCTGTGGCTTCATCTTCTGCTCCTACACCTGGTGGGGTAGCATATGCTTCTGTTAATTCTTATGGTTCTAGTTTTTTTGGGAACAAGTTGTGTGCTTTGGCATCCTAAAAAAAATTTGAGGCATCACCTGACGTCATTACTGGTATGTTATAGCTTTTCTCTTGTGACATATATTATTTGCTTGATCCGAGGTCCACTCTTTCTTATTTGAATCCTTGTGTGGCTGTGTCTTTTGGTTTTGATTTGAGAGTTATCTCGAATCCTTTTTCTATTTCTACCCCGGTAGGTGACTCGGTTATTGCTAAAAGGGTCTATAGGGAGTATGGTAGTTGTTGGTGCCAAGAAGACCTTGGAGGATCTGTTTGAGTTGGATATGGTAGATTTTTATACAATTCTAGGTATGGATTGGTTGTATTCTTATTATGCGCCTGTAGATTGTCGAACCTGTAGGGTTATCTTTAAGTTCCATGGTGAACTAATTATAGAATGGGAAGGTAGTTCCTTATCTCCTAGGGGAGGTTTATTTCTTATCTTTGAGCTCGGAGGTTAATCTCTAAGCATTTTCTTTATCACTTGGTCCGGGTTAAAGATTCTAACTCGGATGGTCCTTCTTTGTCTGCGGTCCCTATAGTTAATGAGTTTCCAGAGGTCTTTTTGGATAATCTTCCTAGTGTTTCTCTGGATAAGGAAATAGAGTTTTGTATTGATTTGCTTTCGAACACTCATCCAATTTCTATTTCTCCATATATAATGGCTCCAACTGAGTTGAGAGAACTCAAGGAGCAACTTAAGGATCTTCTAGAAAAGGGGTTTATTCATCTTAGTATATCTCCATGGGGTGCACAAGTGTTATTTGTACGCAACAAGGAAGGTTCCCTTTGGATGTGCATTAACTACAGGCAGTTGAACAAGGTGACGGTCAAGAACAAGTATCTTCTTCCTCAGATAGATGATTTTTTTGACCATTTGCAAGGTGCCAAGTTCTTCTCTAAGATAGATCTTGGTCTGGGTACCATCATATTAAGATTAGGGAGATGGATATCCCTAGGATGACTTTTAGTACTCCGTATGGGCATTTTGAGTTCTTGGTGATGTCATTTGGGTTGACTAATGCTCCGACATCATTTATGGACTCAATAAATAGGGTGTTCAGGCAGTATTTAGATCTCTTCATTATTATATTTATTGATAACATATGGGTTATTCAAAGATAGAGGTGGATCATGCTAATCACCTCTGTATGGTGTTGCAGACCTTTAAGGAACAATAATTGTATGCCAAGTTCTCTAAGTGTGAGTTTCGATTGAATGTTGTGACTTTCTTAGGCCATATTATTTTTAGTAAAGGGACCATGGTGAATTCGTAAAAAAGTTGTTATGGTGAAGAGGTGGCCTAGGCCCATGACTCCATC
The DNA here is from genome assembly GCF_002878395.1 of Capsicum annuum. Taxonomy (NCBI): domain Eukaryota; kingdom Viridiplantae; phylum Streptophyta; class Magnoliopsida; order Solanales; family Solanaceae; genus Capsicum; species Capsicum annuum. The sequence continues at coordinate 36,548,270 of NC_061120.1, read as the reverse complement.
CAATATTTGGAGCTTTTTGGGTTTAGCTAGATATTATAGGCGGTTTGTGGAAAGATTTTCATTGATAGCTGCTCCTTTGACTAAGTTGACTCCGAAGAAGGTTAATTTTTCTTGGTCAGATGATTTTAAAGAGAGTTTTGAGAATTTGAAGGATAAGTTGACTTTGGCTCCAATCTTGACCTTGCCGGAAGGCAATGATGGGCTTGTGGTTTATTATGATGCATTTAGGGTAGGGCTTGGTTATGTTTTGATGCAGCATGGGAAGATAATTGCCTATGCTTCCAGGTAGTTGAAGGTACATGAGATGAATTATCATACTAATAATTTAGATTTGTTGGCAGTTGTATTTACTTTGAAAATATAGAGGCATTATTTGTATGGTGTTCACATGGATATCTTTTCTAATCACAAGTGTCTTTTGTACGTGTTCAATCAAAAAGAGCTTAATCTCAGAAGAGGTGGTTTGAGCTTCTCAAGGATTATGATAAGAGTCTTCACTACTACTTAGGTAAGGCTATTGTGGTTGCTGATGCTCTTAGCAGGTTATTCATGGGGGGTTTGGCTCATTTGGAGGAAGGCAAGCGGGAATTGGTGAAGGATATTCACCGCTTGGCTAATTTTGGAGTTCGTCTCTTGGACTCTAAGGATGGTATTGTGATAGTGCAAGAAGTGGTTTGATCATCTCTTGGTGCAGATATTAAAGAGAAATTAGTGTTAGATCCTATCTTGATGAAAATCAAAAGTGACGTTGGTGGGAAAAAGGTAGTGTTGTTTGAGATCAGTGGTGATGGTACTTTATGATACCAAGGGAGGTTGTGTGTTCCTGATTTCGATGGTCTACGGCAAAGAGTTTTGGATGAGGCACATGAGTCGTGCTATGTTGTTCATCCCGGCTCGACTAAGATGTATTATGATCTCAAGGAGATCTAGTGGTAGAATGGCATAAAGAGAGATATGGCTGATTACGTGGCCAAATGCATGGTGTGTTAACAGGTTAAGGTTGAGCACATAAGGCCAGGAAGGTTGTATCAAGAAATTGATTTGCCCGAATGAAAGTGGGAAGTGAACAATATGGACTTTGTTACCGGTCTTCCTCAGTCTCAGAATCAGTATGATTCTATTTAGGTCATCATGGATAGAATGACTTGCATATTTCTTGCTAGTGCAAACTACCTTTTCGGTAGAGGATTATACGTGATTGTATCTTCAGGATTTTGTGAAGCTGCATGGGGTACCTATTTTAATTATCTCTGATCGTGGTACGTAGTTTATGCCTTATTTCTGGTGGTCTTTTCATAAAGGGTTGGGGACTAAGGTTAGTTTGAGTTTTGATTTTCATCCACAGTCGGATGGGCAAGCGAAGAGAACTATTCAGACATTGGAAGATATGTTTTGGGCCTGTGTGATTGACTATGGTGGCAATTGGGTTGAGCATTTTTCTTTGGTGGAGTTTGCTTACAAAAATAGCTATTATTTGAGTATTTGTATCGCTCCATTTGAGGCGTTGTATGATAGGAGGTAAAGATCTCCTATTGAGTGGTTTGACTTGGAGAAGCTGACATGTTTGGTTCGGATTTGATTTATCAACCGGTGGAGAAGGTCAAGGTGATTCGGGATAGGTTTAAAGCTTCCCAAAGTCACCAAAAGTCCTATGTAGATACTAGGCATAGAGACTTGGAGTTCAAGGTCAGAGATAGGGTGTTTCTCAAGGTTTCTCCTATGAAGGGAGTGGTTCGGTTTGTCAAAAAGGGGAAATTAAGTCGCTGGTATGTTGGTTTATGTGTTTTTACGGATATTAGGCAATGTTGCTTATGAGTTGGATTTGTGATCTAGCTTAAGTTTTGTTTATCCGATCTTTCATGTTTCTATATTGAGGAAGTGTCTTGGTGATCCTTCTTTGATTATTCCTTTGGAAGGATTGGGTATTTTGGATTCTTTGTCTTATGAAGAGGTCTCGGTAAAGATATTAGATAGGTAAGTTCTGCGGTTAAGGACCAAGGATGTGACTTCGGTTAAGGTTCTACGGCGGAACCATAAGGTGGAAGAATTTACTTGAAAAGCGGAAGAGGACATGAACTCCAAGTATCCTCATTTTTTTCTGCTCCTGAGATTCGTGTGGAAGGTATGTGTCTTGAACACATCTTTATTTTCTAAGTTTTTAAAAGGAAAGATTAACATTTTTTCCTCTTTGTTTTCAAACTTTGAAGGGATATTTGATAATGCAAATGACTCTGTGTATGGTTACCCCTACCTTGTCCGTCATTAGGGGACGGATGTTCCTAGTCAGGGAGACTGAAACATCCTGGGTTTTGACCCTTAGAAAATTTCCTGGAATTCTGTTCTCCGAACCCAATACGACTCACAGGTATGAGCCGTATGTTGGGGTACGGGTGGTATGGACCTATCGTATGCTGACCAGTGTTAGTTAGTGGGATGGTTTTGGTTAGTGGAATGGGTGCGACTTAGAGGTGTGAGTCGTAGGGCTAGGTACGAGTCGTATTAGGGACTCTTATGGTGGGCAGTATTTGATCCTCCTAGTATTTTATCCTGTCAGGGATGCAAGTTATAGGTACAGATTATATATTGTGGTTACAACTTGGTTGGATGAGTCGTATGTTTGACAGTGTTTGATCCAAGGGTTGAGGCTTGGATACGAGTGTTGGATACCGATCGTATAGAAGGGTACGACTAGTATGGGTCAGTCATATCCCTGTGACGGGTTTATTTTAGGGATTTAAGTGGGGGCATTCTAGATATTTTCCTACTTACCCTAACTAGGACCCACAACTTCTAATACACTTAGAAGGTTATTCTATTATTCTACTCATTAACACATAGAAACTATTCCAAAACACTCCATAATTCTCTCAAGAGCTTTTGGGGCAAGAAGGTTTGGGTTTTATCTTACGGATTGCTTTAGAGCTTGTCTTGGTGATTTCTTTCCATCAATTCTTCGGTGTAAGGCATGATTCTATTCCCTCATTGTAATTTCAACTAAAGGCATTGTTTATATGATTGATTTCATGGTTTTACTATTTCATGATTATGGTTTTCAACTATTATTTGGGGGTTTTGATATTAAATGCTTGGTTATGATTTCCTATTGTTTTAATTATGCTTTTATATGAATTAATGGTGGTTTTGGACAATTGGATTGCATGGTGATAGTTTAATGGTTTTTGAAATTGGTTATGGTTATATTATGCCCCCAAGGTGTTTAATAAAATGTTTATAAAGATATGTTCAGTGCATTGACTTCTTTTAAGGGAACTCTAGCATGTTTTTAACTGGATAAAGGATTTATGCATGGTTTAAATGGTTTGAAAAGGCTAAAGGATAAATAGTTATGCTTGTGGAGAACATGGAAGTCTCCCAAGTGAATTTAATAGGGTATATAGAAGGGCACCTAAGCACCCCTTTAGGGACACTAATCACAACTTCCTCTAACCCCCAAAGTCATCGACTTACAACTACCATTATCATGGACATAGACACCCACGCTTCTAAACACTTAACACTCCATCTTCAATTCCTTAGAATAATAGCATTATACCTCTAATCACACAACTTACGACGTAACATAATTTATAAAACTATACCAAAGGCGCATATTTCCTACCTATATCTCCTTAATTCAACTCTAAAGAACACCAAACAACAACTTCCTAGACTTCTCCATACTACAAGATTCAAGAACGAAATCTAGGTATGCGTGACACCCGTACACCTGATGCCTTATCTAACAACACGTCACCTCGGGGTTCAACTTATTCCTATATACTCATACTTTTATCCACTTAATGATTCAACCACAATTCATCATTTTACTCTTGTTCTCATGTATACATATACATCATAATTAAGCACTCATTATTCCAAAAAATTTCCCACCTCAGATTAATCCTGCAAGTTCATTCCCACAAAATACGTATCATCAATCTCGAGCTACTATTCGCACTACTACACTCCATATCTACGGTTCAAGCCTATTGTCTAACAACACCAATCATATGGGGCATGTCATATCCTATACTAATCAATCGAATAGAAATATCAACCTAAGCCTCATATCTCACTTAACTATGGCCCATGAGTTTATCCTCTCCATGACATTACTACTATACCTCAAAATCTACTACATACCTTCTCATATGTAGTACTAGTTTACAATTACTGGAGAAAAAACAATCAAGGGGGGTGAAGTCACATAATAAAGATAGACGATTTTAATCTTATAATATAACCCATTACCATCTATTAACATACCCTACTTTCTCACATCATAATTACTTACCCATGCATACATTTAGACTACCTTCAAATTCCATCCCCACTAATGAATCTCTACCCATGACTTACTGACTAATCTACCTCTTTTTATTCATAACCTATACGTGATTTCTATAACCACCATAACTATCCATTCTGAGATTCTTTCCTATTTTGAAAAAGTAATAATCACAACCAAACACTCCCTCTATAGACTACCATACAATCTACAAACATTGCTGCCACATTAGTCTATCACTATAAAATGGCAACCCACCTCTCAGTCAGGGGTTATACAACTCAACTACTTATTTATTCAAAAGTCACCCTCGCCCTAACTTCTAACCTTGTGACTTCATATCACTAACTTCAGGATCATCTAACTACTAGTAGGGTACTACACCTTAACACATACTATTACTTGGGTGGAAATATTATTCCAACATTCTGACATATATCACTACCCTCAAGCATGACATACCGCAATAAGAATTTTTTGAAAGGGACTGAATACACTTCATATCTTAGGCCTAAACAAACAATTGATGTAGATGGGGGTATAGGCTTAAATCAATATACTTTAAAGCACTAAAGGGATCCTCTCAAGTCCCTGTGCAATTTCATAATCATTTATGACTCAATCAGAAAGGACAACATCAGTCAGATTCTAAGCTTCTGCACTTGAATCACCTGGACAATGAGCCATATCCAAGAACACCGGAGCAAGGAAAGAATTGGGGTAACTTTACATTCGTATGGACAACGTCATAGCATGAACTAGAGTACGAAAGAGGAACATTTTGACTTTATAGCACGAACTAGAACATGAAGAAAGGGAAATATTCCTAAATGTCTTGTAGCCTCTTACTTATAAGTGTGGCGTGCTACACACTCATAAATAGGACTCTACCTGATGCGATTTCACAGAAACCCTAGGACCATGAACCGTGCTCTGATACCAATTTTATCACAACCCAATCTGGGACCCTGGTCGCGATGGGCATCCTAAACTATGAAGGTCTGGGTGCCCCTTTCTATCTGGCGATCATGCACACCATTCAAACAATATAAAGAAATGTAAAAAGTTATCATATGGAAACATGATCATTGTCATAATTTACATAAATAATTTGAAAGGAAATCTTTAATGTTTAAAGCACATTACACCGGTCTGCAAAATCTCTAACATTACAAGATTCAACATATGTCTAAAAACAAAACTGGGATAAAGCCCCCAGTCAGACCATGAATTAAATAAATAACAATGTCCTATAAACCCGGCCTTCTGGAATAGGGGAGGCTTACCAACTACAAATCTTAGACACACCAATCTACTGCTTAGCGGGACCCCAGGACTAAGCCTTAGATCCTGAAATATAGGGGGTCAATACAATTTTACTAGTACGTAAAGCAATCAAAAATAATGTATTTTATACGACATAAGTGAGAGCAATTCATAAAATAGTTTACATATGATATAGGAAAAGCACATAGGCATTCCTTGATAAATTTTAAAACACTTTCTTGAAAATCATGACTCTACTTTTTATTTCACTTCTGAGCTAGATGATACACCATACAATCTGTAATTCTATAGGCTATATGGAATCCGCCCTTGACTCAATGGCTAAGCCTCTAATCCAAGTTTGCCACAAGGATTGGAGTATCAGTAAGGGGAGACACACAAGACCACACAGCATGGTACCATTATCCCCAGTCAAATCAACATGTAATGGTATTGCATAATACCATAAAATATGGCTCCTAACCATAGTCCCAATCAAGGTACAAAATACTACACAGCATGGTACCATAACCCCGTGCCAATAAATCACGATTTCTAGCGTTGAGTCTTTTAACTCGTACTTTATTCAAGTAACCATCTAACTCTCTTTAAGCCCAATTTTAGTTCTTTAAAACTATGTATCTTTATGAACTCTAAATCTAATAATCTGAATAAAATCTGTATTCCAATCTGTTCTTAATCTATTATGGCATTCATCTATTTGGTATTGTCATACCAAGACTTACAAGTCATACATTATCAGCCATACATTATCGTGTCATAGTTTTTTCATTGAAAATATAATTTTTAGACAACCAAATCATTCTAACAGTACAAGAGAATTTGTATAACGAAATGCATGAATTATGCAAAGATTCTCTCTGTCAATCCTTAAACATATAGTGTCCAATCACTTCGTATTCAACTATGAACTTATTTAAATCATCACTTTTCATTTATATTAACAAGAAAACACCCTTTCTTCAGTTTCACAACCAAGTTCAAGCCATTTAACAATAGGTAAAAAACATTTATGCCATGCTTCAAAATATGAAATTCATCAATTCATAACAAGTAAAATCAAGGGATGTCATAACAAGAGAGGGAGTATAAATATTCGTGCTCTCAATTCATCTTTCAAACTTAAAATCCATACATACTTATATACGAGCAAAAATTAAATTTTGGGGAAGGCCTTAAGACCAAAACATTAACATCAAAAGGGTTTACAATGCATATTTATTAACGTAATTTTAAAACCCTTCATAAATACATGATTCCTCAATATTCAAAATATTATAAAAATAATTTCACCATGCCCATGTAGTTTATGAAAACCCCACGTACCTTAGATTACTTAGTTCAAAGAATAAAATCCAAATCTTAATTTATTTCTTGGAAATCTTGACCTAAGAGCTTGATTTTTGATCTTTGGAGGCTTAAGGTTTTCTTGAAGAGGAAGAGAGAATAATGATGTAACAAATTCTCCTTGGGGGCTTCAATCTTATGTTTTGGACACTTTGGGGTGAGGTAATTGACCCTATTGCTCTCAAATACGTGGAAACAGAAACTAGAAAATAAGGAAGCATGCTATGGAGCGTGCATCGCATGCTCTGCAGTGCCAAAATTGAGTGTGCACCACATGCACTATTTCGGTCTCCCTCAGTGGTGGACTAGAGCATGCGTCGCATGCTAATCACGCGACCTCACTTCCTCTCTCACGAATGGCGATAACTTTTTTGCTCGGATATCAAATTAAGGCAAAATTAATATCAGTGGAAAGATGACTTTCATAATTTGATGGGTATTTAGCTGTAAAATTCTACGTATATCAAAAGTTATACACATTCAAAGTAGATCTTGCCAAATCAAATACAAAGATTTAGCTGAATCAAAAGTTCTTAGCTCAACTTCGATATAAGTGATTCCTATGAAGATTTTTCACTTCAAAAGCATTTCAAACACGAGAAGATAGATCATGACACTTATTCTCATTTAGAAATAATTTCTATTAGAGCTTACACACATAGGAACAACAGTTTGATTTCTAGTTCAAAAATATGGGGTGTTACAATAGAACTCTCTTCCCCCCTGTAATGATCCTTTCCATGCTAGTTTTATTGCCACTATTGTGCCCTTTGCCAAAATGCCTTTGTAGACTTTTCCATAGTCTCATTGGATAATTTTAGTTGTTCTGCTAAAACTATTAATTGTTGCCTCTAATTTCTTAAAACCCAATGCCTAAACACCTTCTATTCACATTGAAATTTTTGGTACTGTTATAAACGAGCAGGAATAAGCAATACCACAAGAAAAAGAAAAACAAAAATACACAAATTTATGTGAAAACCTTGACAAAAAAAACCACAGGCAGAGGTAGAGGAAATTCACTATGAAGGAGAGGAATACAAGGTGGAGACGATAGTCTCAATTACGCGTATATAAAACTGCCTGAAATAGTCTACTAAACACACTTATATGATACGTGCGTACAAACAAATTCTAAGCCCAAAAATATACAGGTCTCCGCTACCACCACAGACCCCACAAAAAATCACAAATATGGGTCGCACCGTAAACTTTTCAGGGTCGAATCAACAAAATTTGGGTCACAAACTCTAACAGGTATTACAAAAGAAATGAAAGGAATATCACTATGAGTTTTGTATGGTCTAGGGTAAGTTGTAAAAGCAAGAAAGGCATCAATAACACAGAAAATTCAATAACTCAAAATTCTTCATTGAAATATTAGCATGAAACGTTGACTTTAAAAGAATGAAAGGAAAAAGCTTAAGTGATGATAGCATGACTATTTGTAGATGGTGCGACAAAAAAAATTGGAAGAATAATTTAAGCGTAGAGGGCTTTAAATAGCCAAATTTAAAACATAATCTGCAAAATAAAATTTAAAATCCTAAACTTATTTAATTCAACTTAAGTTTAAAGTAAAACAATAGACACCTCCTGCGACTAAATTACTTGTTATTCTACTAAATCTTCTTTGCTTCGCTGCACCAGTTGAAAAAAAATATCTCATCAATTTTTGTTTCTATTTTTTCTGCTTGAGGATTGTTTTTAGAGTCTCTAAATTTGCATACTTCTGTAACATGAATCCTTTTTCTTCTTCTGGTTTTGTGTACAAAAAGCACCCTCACTAACATTTTTCGTCTGAAAAATCTTTTGGAAGTTCTTTAATCTGGAAAATTGTAGGATTCTCAAAAAGTTATTGTAAAGAATTTTCATCCAACACAACATCCCATACAGGGGCGGCACTTTGGTAGCCTAAGGTGAAAATTGAACGGAGGCCCTTAAATTTTTAAGAATATATATATATATATATATATATATATTCTTATAAAATCTATGCTTTAGATATTTTGAGATGCAAAGTTATTAGTATTTTTTTATAGTCGATTTCTTCTAATAATTTTTTTCGTTAATGTAACTAATGCATTTAATCTTTATTGAGACATAGTACTTTAAAGTTTAAATACATCAAATTTCTAATAATTATTTACTTTATATAAGAAGTTTATTTTTTATACAATAGTTCTTAATAATTCTTTTTATAAAAAGTCTATAATCTATCATTGTGAAAAAAATGAGGCCCCTCAAATTTGAAGGCCTAAGACGGTTGCCTATTTTTTAACTACGTAGAGTCGACCCAAATCCCATAGATCATATGTTTTAAAGTAACACTTGAACTTCAGTAACCAAATTAGATAATTCTCACAAATGAAAATATCTGGGGCATTCAAAGAGAGATCGACACTTGCCATCATTGAAAAATGGATTTTAAAATTGTATGGATTAAAAGATACTAGTCAAAATTCGTATTGGTTGAAACTTAAATAGCCAGCGCATTAAGTAGTATAGATTTAAAGAGGCTGAAAGTACTTTAATAAACTCTCAGGTTCATTAAAATTAAACCTGTCAAACGAGTCGGGTTGACTCGGTTCGAACCGACCCACTTAAGAAAATCGGCCCGATTTAGCTCGGTCTGGTCAGCCCATGGGCTGTAGGGTAACGGGTACCGAGAAGAATTATATTTTAGGTTGGGCCCCGTTAACTCAGCCCGAACCAGGCTCATCGGTTAACCGGCTCGGCCCGGCCCGGCCCGATTAGCTTTTTTAAAAAAAATCAGATTTAATAAAAAAGGTCATTGGGCCATTATAGCCATTGGGCCCAATGGTAATATAGCCGTTGGGATCCCAAAATGGCTAAAATTCCCTTTTTATTAAAAAAAAAAAACTTTATTCAATTAAATTATTTTTTTAAACCCAAAAAAAACCCTATAAATACCCTGTACTTTCAAATTATTTTTCATACAATTTTTTATTCTATCAAATCTCATTCTCTCTCAAATATCAATTCTCAAATATTTTATATATTTCTAAAGTGTGCACTTTAATTTTTTAATTTTGCGATTACAAAGTACGAGTGGAAGTTTCTAAAGTCACAACCTTTGGATACTTCAAAAATTTGGTATTATCGTTCCATCTCTTACGTTTAAATTCTAATTAGTGTATTAATTGTTGAATATTTAATTTTATTATATTTATGTATTTTGAATTTTTTTAGTTTAATTTATATTATGGATAAATTAAGAAACCTCGCGACTAAAGGTGTTAAAAGTTTTTATCCTGGAAGTAGTAGTGGTAGTAAAAAGTGAATTACTAGTGGTAGAGGTACTTCAAGTAGTACATATACTCGTGTGCCTCCGCCTCTGATACCGCTTAGTCAACCTTTTGAGGAATAAATAGGTGTAGGTGCTCACAATATGGATTATGTAGAAGCTTAAAAAAATTATGGTATAGAAGAAGAAAATAAAGCAGATGCGGTTAATTTAGATGAAGATGAGGAAAATATTGGTGAGACACCCATAGTAGAAAATGCTAACGTTAGATCTTAATCGGTTAATCTTCCTCCTCGTCCTCCCCGTGCCACAAGACCTCGTAAATCAACTAGTATTGCATGACAATTTTATCAGATATTGAGGTGCAATGCAATATTTGTCAACAAATATATAAGCATAAGATAGGAGGCAAGCAAGGAAGTACGGGTACGTTAATGAGACATATAAGTGATAATCACGATAGAGTGTTAAAAATTGCAAAAGGTGGTGCGGATGTTGGTGGGCCAATACAAACTAGAATGGACCTAGCAACTGGTCAGGTAATGAAGAAGTATAATAAATTGAGGGATCGGGAAGAAATAGTTAAAATGGTAGTTGTGGGTTGTTTTCCTTTTAGTTTTCCTTCTTCTGATGCCTTTAGTCATTATATTCAAGCAATTTATAATCCTACGTTTAATGGTATTTCTAGAAGTACTTGTCGGACCGATATTTTTAGACTTCATTCACAATATTATTTTTATTTATCAGCATTGTTAAAAAAATATTCAATGTAGAATGTCCTTAACTTCTGATCTTGATCGTGCTGTAAATAAAATTGATTATTTAACCGTTACTTGTCACTGGATAGATAGTAGTTTTGTTATGCAAAAATGTATTCTTGATTTTTTTATATGATGAAGATTGTAAACATACTGGAGATTTATTGTTGATTCGATTCCTAAAGTTGCTGAATTTTATGGTATCAAAAATACAATCTTATGTATTGCTTTTGATAATGCTTCTAACAATAAGACTTCTATAACAAAGTTAAAATCTAAGTTATCTCTGTCGTTACCTGAAATTTTTCATGTTAAGTGTGCTTGTCATATATATTATTTAATTGTATAAGACAGTCTTGAGTTTTTTGAGTTTTATATTGAAAAAATCTGGCTTGCCATTGGTTTTATTCAAGGAAATAATCAAAGATCAAGAATTAGGGACTTTAAACTTAAATGTGAACAAAATGGACTTGCATCGATATTGATGCCTGAAGAATGTGATACTAGATGGAAAGCTACATATGATTTTTTAAATACTTGTTATAAATATAGATTTCATATTACACTATATTTTAACCAACATTGTGGTTCTTTTGTTGATTCTACTGATTGCATGCTACATCATTCTGATTGGGCTATAATTAATGATCTTGTTAAGTTTTTGAAAAAATTTTATATAGCTATGGTTGAATTTTTCGGTGCTTATTATCCTACTGTTTGTAATATTTTGGCATATATAGCCGATATTTTTGCTTTGCTCAAAGAATATAAAAATAAATAAGGTCACAAAGAAGTTGTTGGTGTCATGTTTGCTAAATTTAAAAAATAATTTTTTTCGATTCCCCCTATTTACTTGGTTAGTGTTATGCTAAATCCGTGTATGAAATATACTACTATGTGTCACTTTAGTACTCTTATTTATTCTAACTTAGAGATAAATACTAACAATGATTCTGAACAAGTACAACCTGATTTGTGGACGGCTATGGGTGATGCGAACGCTACATAGATAAATTATATAACCACTATGCTAATTTAGTTGATTTAGCTGTACCAGCAAATATCACTCCAACTGTCACTCCTCATCCTCCAGAGGAGCCATCATCTTCTAAAAGGCCAGCACATAATGATTTTCCTGATTTCTTTTATGATTTACCTTGTTAAAACAGTGTTGAGGATGGAGCTTACACATCAACTTATCGGGAAGAGCTTAAGTATTATCTTTGATCGCTGCTAGAGGATCGTAGCTAACGGATCAACACGTTGGATTGGTGGAGGAGTAATGAAACATAATATCTTGTGCTTTCAAGAGTAGCTAGAGATATCCTGAATGTTTCAATGTCAACCGTTGCATCGGAGAGCGTTTTTAGTCAGGGAGATAGCAGCTTGGAGACAACTGACGTTTATTGTGAAGCAATGCAATGAATGTTCTAGTTTGCCTTAAAGATTGGATTAGAACTGAACGAAAAAATCAAGGAATGGAAGCGGAGCCGAACGACGAGCAGAGACTTGAAGAAATTATAACTTCACGGGAGAACTCAGCAGAATCAAGTCCAATGCATGGTTTTGCCCCCGTTGACTTTGACTATCCTATGCAAGTTTTCGTTAATATTAACATGCATGAGTTGGAAAAAATGATGCAAAATTTGTAGATTTTTCATCCATGTAAATTATAAATTTTGGATCATTTTGCAATCAATAAAATTCAACATTCATTCACTCATTAGTCCTTACTTTGTAATTTATTCCATTTAATGCTTTAAATTGAATTTTTAGTTTAAATTAAATACTTAGTTTTAATATATTACTAATTTACTATAAAGTATTATTAATTTATTATATTAAGTAGCATATGTTTTATTTAAAGAAGTACATATATTTTATATGTATATGTAGATATTGAATGGTACGTATATATGTGTGTATATCTTCTATAGATGTATATATTTAACGTATACATGTGTATATATTTTATAAATTAGTATATAACTATATATATAGTGTGTATATATATTTTTGTATATTTTATTTAAAGTAGTATGTATATATTTAATGGTACGTATATATGTGTGTATATCTTCTATAGACGTATATATTTAACGTATACATGTGTATATGTTTTATAAATTAGTATATGACTATATATTTAGTGTGTGTATATATTGTAGTATATATATTGTAGTATATTTTATTTAAAGCAGTACGTGTATATTGAATGGTACGTATATATGTGTGTATATCTTTTATAGACGTATATGTTTAACATATATATGTGTATATGTTTTATAAATTAGTATATAAATATATATAGTGTGTGTATATATTGTAGTATATATATTGAAGTATATTTTATTTAAAGTAGTACGTATATATTGAACGGTACGTATATGTGTGTGTGTATCTTCTCTATACGTATATATTTAACGTATAAATGTGTATATGTTTTATAAATTAGTATATAACTATATATTTAGTGTGTGT